>NC_062549.1:64654122-64957152 GCF_016906955.1 Phacochoerus africanus
TTAAACTAGCCCTCCTTTCCAATCGTCTTTTAAAAAAAGTACTCACAGACACGAATCCTATTGACGAATGTGTCTACACAGAAAAACACATGGAGAGCTGACATCTTAAATAGTTGGCACTGATCATTCTGTTTCTTCTTTAGTAAGTACAAATTTATAAGATTCCTTACATCTTTTAAATAGATTCAGCCTTCCTTTTCCATGTGCTGTATGGATACAAAAACTACGACCTTGCATGGGAAAAATGGGGTAGTTGGAAGTCAGCTGAATTAAGATGTCTCCTCAGCTAGAAGAGGTCTGTGGTTAACCATGGGCTTCACAAGCACACTGTCTGCTTTAATCCGTTATTTACAAGGTCTACGACCTGGGCTAAGTTACTTAACCTCTATAAGCTTCAGTTTTTTTCATTTGTGAAATGGTAATAACTCCCCCAGAAAGGGTTTCTCTCCCCATTAAACAATATAAAGGATATACAAGACTTGGCAGGATGTCTAGCTCACAGAAGCATTTTTTATATGCCCTCACCGTTTTATTTTACCCCTTTAAGGTATAAAACTCAAATGTCTTTTAGTATATTCATATTTTCAAAGTTATGAAACCATCAGTCAATTTTAGAATACTTTCACCAAAAAAGATGTCTCTTTACTTTCCCACAATCCTCCATCACCCACCTTGCAGCCGTAGGCAACCACTAATCTACTTTCTGTCTCTATAGATTTGCCTCTTTTGGACCCTTCATATAAATGGAATTGTATAACATGTGGCCTTTTGTGACTGTTCGGTTGCTGTCAAAATAATGTTTTCCAAGTTCAAGCAGTTTGTAGCATATATTGGTACTTTATTCCTTTACATTAAGGGTTAATATTTCTTGTGTGGACATACATTTCATCTGTCCATTCTGCAGCTAACAGAAAATTTGAGGTGTTTTCACTTTTTGGCTATTATAAAGCTGCTCTGAACATTTCACCACATTATCATCGACACATTTTAATTCCAGTCATCCTTGTGGGTGTGAAGTGTTATCTTATTCTGGCTTTGATTTGTATTTCCCTGATGGGCTACTGATGTTGAGTACCTTCATGTTCTTATTAGCCATTTATAATATTTTCTTTGGAGAAATGTCTCTTTGGATCCTTTGCCCTGGGTTGTCTTTTATTACTGAGTTGTAAGAGATCTTTATGTAATCTAGATACTGAGTCAGCCATCATAAGAAAAGCAATCCACAAACTCTTGTGAATATAGATGCCAAAATCCTAAACAAAATTCTATCAAACCAGATCCAGAAATAAAGGATTATACATTATAACCAAGTGGGATCTATCCCATGAATGCAAGGTTAGTTTAACATCTGAATATTATTTATATAACATACCATATCAGTAAAATAGAAGACCAGTCATATATTCCTACAGGAAAGCATTTGACAAAATCCAATAGCCCTTGTGATTAAAACACTCAACAAACTAGGAATCAAAGGGAACTTCCTCAACCTGATAAAGAGCATCTGCAAAAACCCCACAGCTAATATAATACTTAGTGATGAAAGACTGAATGATTTATCCCTAAGATTAGGAACAAGAAAAGGAACTAGACAAGATGTCACTTTTGCCACTTCAACATCTTACTGGAGGTTCTAACCAGGGCAATTAGGTAAGAAAATGAAATAAAAGTCATTCAGATTGGCAAGGAAGAAGTAATACCCTCTCTCTTTGCAGATGATAATCTTATATATAGGAAAAGTCTAGAGAACCCACTGAAACCTATTAAAAGGAATAAATGAGTTCAGCAAGATTACTGAAGGGTACAAGACTGCTATACAAAAATCAACTGTATTTCTTTATTTTTTTATTGCTGTTTCCCCCATCACTTTTTTCCCCACTGTACAGCATGGGGACCCAGTTACACATGTATGCATAATTTTTTCTCCCATTGTTGTGCCACGTTTTAAGTATCTAGGCATAGTTTTCAGTGCTGCACAGGAAGATCTCATTGTAAATCCATCCCATAAACAATAGTTTGTATCTGTTGACCCCAAGCTCCCAATCCCTCTCACTCCCTCCCCCTGGGCAACCACAAGTCTATTCTCCAAGTCTGTGCTTTTCTTTTCTGTGGAAAGGTTCATTTGTGCTGTATATTAAATACCAGATATGAGTGATATCATATGGTGTTTGTCTTTCTCTTTCTGACTTATTTCACTCAGTATGAGAGTCTCTAGTTCCATCCATTCAACTGTATTTCTTTGTATTAGCATGTACAATCCAAAAATAAATAATTCTATTTACAACAGTATCAAAAGGATAAAATCCAGAGGTATAAATTTAACAAAGTACAAAACTTATACTCTGAAAACTACAAAAAAAAAATTGCTGAAAGATTCAAAAAGACTTAAATAAATGGAAAGACGTTCATGGATTAGAAGACTTATTAAGATTGGTACTTCCAAAATTGATTTGGAGATTCAACCAATCCCTAGCAAAATCCTCGCTGACTTTTCTGTAGAAACTAGCAAGCTGACCCTAGAGTTCATTTGGAAATGTAAGGGACCCAGAAGAGGCAAAAGTTAGAAAATTTGGAACCAAAATTTCCTATATCAAAACTTACTATGAAGCTACCATAGTCAAGATAGTGTGCTGCTGCTAGGATAAGGCCAGACATAGAGCTCAGTTGAAAGTTCAGAAATATATCCTTAAAATTTACAGTCAGTGATTTTTGACAAAATTGCCAAGACAACTTAGTGAAAAAACATCCTTTCCAACATGCTGTGCTTGGACAGCTGGATATCCACATGCAAAGAGTATGAAGCTGGACCCCTACATCATACCATACACAAAAATTTAACTCAAAAATATAAGAACTTTGGAAGTTCCCATTGTGGATCAATGGTAATGAGCCCAACGAGTATCCATGGGGATGAGGGTTTGATCCCTGGCCTCAATCAGTGGGTTAAGGATCCGATGTTGCCGTGAGCTGTGGTGTAGTTTGAAGACACGGCTCGGATCCCATGCTGCTGTGGCTGTGGCGTAGGCTGGCAGCTGTAGCTCTGATTGGACCCCTAGCCTGGGAATTTCCAGATGCCTCAGGTGCAGCCCTAAAAAAAACAAAAACAAACAAACAAAAAGAACTACAGCTATTAAATTCTTAGGAAAAAAACAAAAGTACTTACATGACCTTGGGTTAGGCAATGATTTCTTAGATGCAATTGCAAAAACAGGCAATAACAAAAAATAGATAAGTCGGAGCTAATCGAAATGTAAAACTTTCCAGGAGTTCCCACTGTAGCACAGCAGTAATGAATCTGATTAGTACCCATGAGGATGCGGGTTCAATCCCTGGTCTGCTCAGTGGGTTAAGGATCTGGCGTTGCCAAGAGCTGTGGTGTACGTGGCAGACACAGCTCAGATCCTGTATTTCTGTGGCTGTGGTGTAGGCCAGTAGCTGTAGCTCCGATTTGACCCCTAGCTTGGGAATTTCCACATGCCACAGGTAAGGCCCTAAAAAGCAGAAAGTCCAACTTCTGTGCTTTAGAGGAAACCAAGAAAATGAAAAAAAACACCCACAGAATGGGAGAAAATATCTGCAAGCCATTTATCCAACAAAGAACTGAATCTAAACTACCCAAAAGACACTTACAGCTCAATAATAAAAGACAAATAACCCACCTAATGATTCTAAGTATCAAAATAGACATTTCTTCAAAGAAAATATACAAATGGCTAACAACAACATGAAAAGAAGCTCAACATCAGTAACCATAAGGGAAATACCAATCAAAACCACAATGAAATAGACTGCTTTGGGAACCATCCCCTGCGTTCCACTTGTTGCAAAAGATAAACTCCACCTTCTCCTAAAAAAATAAACACAAACAAAAGGGCGATGAAGTAGTATTTCCTACCCACTAGAATAGCTAGAATTAAAGTGTGGATGAAAACATGGTAAAATTGGAGTCCTCATACATTATTGGCGGAAATACAAAATGCTATAGCCACTTTTGGAAACACTTTGGCGGAACCTCTAAAGGTTAAACGGAGAATCACAGCAAAGCCCCAGAAATTCTGCCACACTCCACGGCCTCCGTGGTGCACTCAAAGATTCAATTCCTATCCTCATCTCTGTGATGTTGCCTCATTACTAATGACTTTTCCTTCGTTCATTTTTACCTCTTCTGTGCCCTTGGGAGGCTGGAAATTCTTTCCCAATCCATGTTTCTTGGGTTATCTTCTCTTAGGAAGACAGAGGTATCCTCTTTGGGGACATCCACCTTCTATGGCCTTCAACCATAGGACCTTCTTAGGTGTTCCTGGGGCTCCTTATTTGCCACATGGCAGTTAATGAGGATGGTTCAAGCTGATCTCAAAACAAATTAATGCCACCCACTAATGGCACCCAGGCCCTCTCCACCACTGGGCAGCTCTCTTTGAGATTCCTTGGTGACCATCACCCTATCGCCTTTCTCACTGTGGCCTTTCCAAATCTTTGCAGGGCTCTGCAAATGGCCAACCATTTTCACCTCATTTACTGTAAGTTACTTTTACCGATAAAAGTGGAAGTTGTTAAGCACAAACAAGCTCTTCCAATTTTGTTCCAGACCACTTGGCTCCCTCATCAACTGCACTTGAAGGTCCCTCTCCTACTACCTTGATGCCAGGTGTCTTCAGGTCATGGATTGTGATATTTTCCATGGTGACTTATTCACCTAGCCCCAGGCTTTGCACTTAGGAAACAGTTAAATTATTGCATAAATAAACACATGAATGAACAAATATGCAGCAACTGAAACACCACCACCCCCTCCCTTTTTTTTTTTTTTTTTTTTTGCTTTTTAGGTCTGCACCTGTGGCATATGGAAATTCCCAGGCTAGGGGTCGAATTGGAACTACGGTTGCCGGACTACACCACAGCCACAGAAACACAGGGTCCGAGCCACATCTGTGACCTCCACCACAGCCCTCTGCAACACTCGATCCTTAACTCACTGATGGAGGCCAGGGATCAAACTCACGTCCTCATGGATACTTGTCAGATTCGTTTCCGCTGAGCCACAATGGGAACTCCCGAAATGAATTCTTTATCATGGTGTAAC
The DNA here is from genome assembly GCF_016906955.1 of Phacochoerus africanus. NCBI lineage: Eukaryota > Metazoa > Chordata > Mammalia > Artiodactyla > Suidae > Phacochoerus > Phacochoerus africanus. The sequence continues at coordinate 64,659,206 of NC_062549.1, forward strand.
TAAACGGAACCCTATGAGGCCTTCCCAGAATAAACCCCCACCCATGTCCTCTGCTTGCCTTTTGTCTGTAGAAAACATTAGTCCAAAAAAATACACTTCATCAGAGAAGTGAGAAAATGCAGAAAGGAAAACAGTCAAGCAAGACAAAATAATAAGACCAAGTCAGGGACTTTTAGTTCTTTCTCAAGGACTAGAGCTAGCATTCTGAGCCATGTCTTTTGAGCTGTTTTGCAGAGACCCAAACGCCCATCAGGTGAAAGGCGTTACCTGCATGCTGCCCACAAGTAGACCCCAGACTGGTTGGAACCAAAGGCTGATGAAGCTGGCTCCCAATTGCCTTACCACCTACCAATCAAAGAATGTCCACCAGCTGTTCATGCCCTGCTCCTTGACTCTGGAAGACTTCTCTCTCCTCGGGGGAGTGGGGGTGGGGTTCGAGGGCATTCGCTTGCTGTGGCCCCTGTTGCCTGGCAAAGCCATAAAGCGATTCCTTTCCACATCACCCCAAACTCTGTCTCCACGTTCCTATTCTGCACCAGTGAACAGAGGCCAGCAAAGAGAATCAGAGACCCCCACTATTTCGCTGATGGGCCAATCCATAAGGTTCATTTAACGGAGCTGAAAGACGGACCCAAACCACATTCTGCACCTCTTACACCACTTACCCTCAGTCCAGCAGCAACACAAACCCGGTCCCTATGTGAGAACAGAGACTGCGTTTCCAGTGATGTCATTTCAGAGAATCTCAAGCCATACAGCACCCAACTCTTGGGGTTGCAAAAGATTTCTCTGTGGTTGTTTATAGAAGTTATTTTGCCAGTTTTTAAATTGGTTTCAGTTACTTCCATGCTGATTATCCACTACTTTCCTTAAGATTTCTAAAAAAATTCCAACCAATGGCCTGGGTTTCATGTGAGGACATTCTGAGCACTAAAATGGTTGTCTTTTTCTCTTTCCCCCTTTCCTCCCCACCTGAATGCCCACAGAAAACATATTTTAATAATGTCATTTGTTGAGTGGAAGCCCATATTTAGCCACTTGAGAAATAAGTTCAAATGATTTTCATGGATTTAATACCTGCCACTGCCAGAACCCCTTTGTACCTTCTCTGAAACCCAGAAAAGCCTCCAAACCTGCTCCAGCAGTTATAGGAAGGATGCTAAACAGGCTGGGTGGGCCCCTCTTATCCCTCAGGAAATGAAATTAAAAGTGAGAACACTGTTTGCTTTTCGGCATATTTAGCTTCTTACTCAAGCGTGTGACCTGAGCCACCAGGTCAGAGAGGCTCCCAGGCTGGTACCTCTGAAGAGAGCAAGTACTCACCTGCGCCTGTGCCCGCCAGGCCAAGTCACCCCAGTGGTGACAAGGTGAAGATTTATGGCTCCAAACAGCAGCGGGTCAATAGCAACTGGGCAGCCAGGCAGCTGACTCGAACCTGGCAGGCTTTCCTGGAGTTAGTCCTCTGACAGTTTATGATTTGGCACATTTGCCTGCTTTTGGCAGCCGTGCAAAGGGCATACTGATCTTCGAAAGCCACCCTGGCTGTTAAACTCAGTCGCTGCATATAGGCCTCCTCCTGGCGCAGCTCTTCTTTACCTTGGATATTTGCGGGGCTCGTGTTTTTCCCCCGAGGAGCTCATCCCACCTAGAACCTTTGACAACAGAAATTCTCTTCCACTTACACGAGACTGACTCACCCAGGGAAAGACCGGAAGTGAGGGGGCAGGTGGGCGAGGCAGCTTAAGAGAGATGCACGGTCTTGTGCGCTGATGATCTGCTCTGTTTCCGGCGTGGCCGGGGAGGTGGGGCTTAGCAAGAGCTTCTCAGGTGAAGGCCCTTGGTTTCAAAGAGTATTTCAGGCTTCTCGATTGATTCTCAGAGGTCAGCCACTCAATCTGCAATGGCCACACCCGCATGGAAAGTACAGGTCTCCATTCAAGTGTACCTAATACTAAAGCACCTCAAAGTACTAACGATTCATCTGGAGTTATTGACAAGTCAACTTGCTCTAGGAGATTGGGAGTTCCTTGCAGTCAGGGTCTATTTCACTTTTGGTGCCTGGCATATAGCAGAGGGTACTGGATTTGTGGGCAGATTAAATAAATGATATAAATGAATGAACTTGCCAAAATTATTGAGAATTTAGCCCTAAGGTCTTCAAAATTGGGGGGGACCCAGCAACCTCTTACTCACAGGAGCAACATCTAAAGTAACCACAAATGAACCACTTGGCATTATTGCAGAGTGGATGCATCTGCTGAAGTTTAAACAGAGAGCCCTGCTCCAGGAGGCCCTGGTAACAAGCCTCTCTGCCTTCTCATCAGGGAATATAAGCAGCAGGGAGAAAGGCTGGGTGCCCTCTCCTGGACCTTTGTTTCAAAAAGACCATAAAGTCAACAAGTAAATGATGTGTCTGTTTTACGTATTTTTTCAGGGCCCAGTGGATTTTTAACTTTATTTTAGGAAAAAAACATTAACTGTTGAATGAAAGAGAAGAGAGTCTAAGAAAATGAACGATTTAGGCCTAATGCTGAACTCATTAGTTTAAATGAGCTCATTTGCATTTTAGTCCCTTAAAAGAGAGCCTTGCTATAAAAAAGGGGGGGGGAGGCATGATTGCCGCCCTCTACCCCAAACAAGTAGAAAAAAGCAGATAAACACGGTGAAAGGAAACAGCCCTATGCCCAACATTTTATTAGAAATCATTTGTTAACAGATTATTTTCTTTGAACCTTTACGTTTGCTGTGCCTAGAAAAGTAAAATGAATAGTAGCCAGGTGATATGAACTATTGCCTATGCATGACGTGTGTTAAAATTGAACCCCATTTTTTGTATTCACAGTCACCAGCTTAAACACATACTGCCAAAGAACCATTCATTGAGAATAAGCCAGTTGACAGCCCTAAGGTGTGTCTGCAAGAATGTTCATGATTTACTTGCAATACGTGCTGAATATACACCACCCCCACATTTCCTGGAGTTGAACGCAGGAGAGAGGAACTCCACTAAAATGAAAAATCAATCATTTTAGAGGCAAAAGGGAACATTCTTTGAGAGCTTAAAGAAGTACTGCTCAGCACTCAAATGTGATGAAAAATCATTGTTCAGAATCAATGGCCATCTTTGTGGAGAATTAGAGAAGCTTTGTAACTTGTTAATAGACCTGAAAGCCTACAGAAGCTTAGATTCTCCCTGGTCACTGTTTCCATAAACCCATGGAAATGACTAGCATGCAATTACCTTTCTTAGGCTTTCCTGAACTTCTTTTTTGGTTTTAGGGGTTTTTGTGTGGTGTTTTTTTGTTTTTTTTTTTTTAGGACACACCTGTGGCATACAGAGGTTACCAGTCTAGGGGTCAAATAGAGCTACAGCTCCTAGCCTATACCACAGCCACAGCAATGTGGGATCTGAGTCCCATCTGCGACCTAAACCGAGCTCACAGCAATGCCGAATCCTCAACCCACTGAGCGAGGCCAGGGATCAAACCCGCAACCTCATGGTTCCTAGTGGGATTTGTTGCCACTGCACCACAACGGTAACTCCTTCCTGAACTTCTTTTTTTTTTTTTTGTCTTTTTTGTCTTTTTGTTGTTGTAGTTGTTGTTGTTGCTGCTGTTGCTATTTCTTGGGCCGCTCCCACGGCATATGGAGGTTCCCAGGCTAGGTAGGGGTCTAATCGGAGCTGTAGCCGCCGGCCTACGCCAGAGCCACAGCAACGCGGGATCCGAGCCGCGTCTGCAACCTACACCACAGCTCACGGCAACGCCGGATCGTCAACCCACTGAGCAAGGGCAGGGACCGAACCCTCAACCTCATGGTTCCCAGTCGGATTCGTCAACCACTGCGCCACGACAGGAACTCCTCCTTCCTGAACTTTTTTAGTTCACCCCTTCTGGTCCATTTGAGCTTGTTCGAGCCTGACCACCACTATCAATCCTGGGATGTAGGTTGCAAAGTTTATACTGGAAATGTAACAGTGAAACAAGTGAACCCTGAATAGTCACAGATAAGAATCAATTTCTTTCCTGGCCCCTGAGGGTGACTGGCAGCTTATTTTCACCATGAAACAAGAATTGATTGCAGACCTGGCCTTCCCCACTTCCCACCTAGGGTTTGATGCTATTCTCGCGAGAACTTCAATTACCCTTTCTGCATTGCTGCTGTAACCTCTTGGTTTAACAATTCTTCCCCTTCAAACATGCTCAGTTCCTCCCAGAGAAAATACAAAAGCATACAAAAGTTTCCTTCACCCACTCTACCTACCTCATTCTCTGCAATCTGCTTTCTTCCCTCCCTGCTACCCTTTTTGGGGAGGGGTGGGTATTCCTGTCTCTCCTCTTTACGTTCCACTTCCTCCCCGGCCCCTGGACTCTGGCCCCACTACCAAATGCCCTGTATAGCTTTCTGAAAATTCAGATTTCAGGCATCTCTTCTGACAACCCCAGTTTAAAACATCTGGGTGAGAACTCAGAAAATTCCTTTTGTTTTTTATGTTTTGTTTTGTCTTTTTTTTTTTTTTTTTTTTTTTGGTCTTTTTACCTTTTCTAGGGCTGCACCCGCAGCATATGGAGGTTCCCAGGCTAGGGGTCAAATCGGAGCTGTAGCCGCAGGCCCATGCCAGAACCACAGCAATGCATGATCTGAGCCGAGTCTGCGGCCTACACCACAGCTCACGGCAATGCCGGATCCTCAACCTACTGAGCAAGGCCAGGGATCGAACCTGCAACCTCATGGTTCCTAGTCGGATTCGTCAACCACTGAGCCACGGCGGGAACTCCTGCGTTTTGTCTTTTTAGCGCCGCCCTCACAGCATATGGAGTTTCCAAGACTAGGGGTCGAATCAGTGCCACAGCTGCCAGCCTGCACCACAGCCACAGCAACACTGGATCCGAGATATGTGTGACCTACACCACAGCTCACGGTAATGCCAGATCCCTTAATCTACTGAGTGAGGCCACAGATAGGGTTCGTTACTGCTGAGCCGCAAGAGAAATTCCCCTTTTGGTTTTAAATCTCCATAAGGAGAGTTGAAAAGAGAAACCTTTGATCTTGGCAATCTGACTTCCACTGCTCAACACAAATGTCTCTCTTGAACATCCCTGACCACCTCTAACCTCTGGATCGCCAAGTTCAGCTGCCTTTGCTGGGTGCTAACCCTCCGGCAGCACCAGCTCTGATGAATCCACTTCCTGAAACTAGGAAGATAGATCTCTCTATACCTTTGTTTGTCTTTGCTTTATCTTCTTCGCCAACAAACTTTCTCCTATGACACCCACCACTGAAGGCGTTCTTCAATCCTTCATCCCAGGCTTTTCCTACCTACCCCCTCAGCAGAGGCAACCTCAGCACTCCTAGGCATCCAGGTTTCTAAGTGCCAGATCTGCTTTTCCTACTGTCAAAAGCAGAGCACGCAGCCTGAATTCCCTGTCCCCGAGGCCATTACAAGGGAAGGCACAAAGACTCAAGGTTCTAGCCCTCCCTGAACCTCAGAAATACTTATGAAACATATTGAAAATGCACACATGCAGATTCCGCTGGCAGAAACTGTTTCTGTAAGTCTGGCTTGAGACCCTCTCTAGAGCTGTTTTTTAGCAGTGCACCAATGGTTGTGACATGCACCCAAGTTTCCAAACCCTGCTAAACATTGGGATCAGAAGTTCAGGCACATTTGGGAGTTCCCGCTGTGGTGCAGTGGATTAAGGATTGGGGTTGTCGCCGCTGTGGCGTAGGTCCCAGATGCTGCTCGGATTTGATCCCTAACCTGGGAACTTCTGTATGCTGCAGGTGCGGCCGAAAAAGAAAAAAAAAATAGCAGCAACATTTACCCAAAGGATTCCAACATTCAAGATTAAATGTGTCATTCCTTGAACCATTAATAGCAACCTTACCATGTCAAGGGCAGTGTCAAGGAGTAAATCTAAGTTTACCTGGATGACACCACAGGCAGTCTTCCTCAATACAACCAGATGCTTCTCCCCTTCAGGCCAGTCTCAAGGACATCACTCCAACCAATTAAATCCAACTCCAAAACCTCAAAGACTCACGGAGCTCCTCAATGAAGTTTTACCCAGGAAAAGGAAGTTATACCTGATTGTATACAGCAAAACCTGATTTTAAAAATCTTTATTTTTATCCTAAGGTTACCATCTGAAACCACTGCCAAGATCATCTTAATCGCCCCTCACCCCCTCTCCCTATATTTCTGCATTTTGACATTTTTGGGTGGGGACTAACCCACTAATCTTTTTAAACCATGACTTCTGAGAGTTCTCCCTTGTGGGAAACATCTGCTGTTGTGATGGTTATGGCAACCGTGGTCACCACTGTTAGCTGGACCCAGGTCCATTTTGATCATCTACAGACCCTCTGCATTCCAGGATATGGTATACCCTCTAGTAAAACACAGGCTGGACCCACCAGAGGCAGGAAGTTTAGGAGAAGGTTGGTAACTGGACAGTGAGCATCTGTGAGGTCCAGAAGAGAACCATTAAGACACATCAGGATGGAGTTCCCGTTGTGGCTTAGCAGAAACAAATCTGACTTGTGTCCATGAGGTTGCAGGTTCGATCCCTGCCCTCGCTCAGTGGGTTAAGGATCTGGCATTGCCATGAGCTGTGGTGTAGGTCATTGCTATGGCTGTGATGTAGGCCAACAGCTGCAGCTCTAATTCTATCTGTAGCCTGGGAACTTCCATGTGCCGTGGGTGGGACCCTAAACAAATTTTTTAAAAAAGAGAGAGAGAGAAACACCAGGAGTGTCCATTTTGGCTCAGCAGATTAAAAACCCCACATAGTATCCATGAGGATGCCAGATTGATCCCTGGCCTCGATCATTGGGTTAAGGATCTGGTGTTGTCACAGGCTGCGGAGTAGGTTGTAGATCACAGATGTGGCTTGGATCCTCCACTGCAGCTGCAGCTCCAATTCAGCCCCTAGCCCGGAATGCCCATATGCCACAGGAGCAGCCCTAAAAAGAAAACAAAAACAAAAAAAAAATAAAAGAGTAAAATTAAGAAGACGATTATTTTCTTTGGATATATTTCCTGATAGATATTCAATGAGAAGTGATGAATTGCAGTGAAGGAATGCAAAGCATTAAAACAAAAAAATTAGAGCTATGGCCAATAGAAAGCTAAGTTGACTAGAAGAAGGACCAAACTACATAGTAATATAATAAGCTAAGACCAATGTTATAAAGTAATAGTCATTGCTGAAGGATTAAACAATCTTTCTGTCTTGGCTGTGTACTTGTCAATACCAAGGACCGAGATTCATTTACCTCTACGTAGAGCCTGATACCTATGTTTGCACATTATCATGCTCCATCATAAGTGACTAGACATTGTTCCCAGTGCTACATAGCAGGATCTCATTGCTAATCCATTCCAAAGGCAATAGTTGTATCTATTAACCGCAAGCTCCCCAACCACCCTCCCCCTCCTGGTCCCCCTTGGCAGCCACAAGTCTATTCGGCAAGTCCATGATTTTCTCAGCCTTTTTTTTTAACTGCATGTTTTATTTATTTGTTTGTTTGTTTATTATTTAGTAGAGCCAGGGAGAAAACCCATGCCACAGGAGTGACAACATGAGATCCTTAACCCACTCAGCCACCAGGGAACTACCTACTGATTTTTTTAATATATGGTTGATTCTTGAACAATATAGATTTGAACTTTGTGGATCCACTTATACAAGGATTATTTTCCAACAGTAAATACTATAGTAAATACCATGCAATCCAAGGTTGGTTGACTATTTGGATGTGGAACCACAGATAAGGAGGGCTAATAAAAGTTATATGTGGCTTTCCTGCTGTGCAGTGGGTTGGCACCCCCAACCTTCCAGGTGGTTCAAAGGTCAGCTGTATTAACTTCTCGCCTGTGAACACAAATTCAGTGATTTATTTTAAAGGACATAGTATCACTCAAAAAAATCATTTTAACCATCTTGCTTAACCCCCATAAATGCTTTCTCTCTGTCTTGGAAATGGTCAGAAAAATTGTGTGTGTGTGTGTGTGTGTGTGTGTGTGTTACAGGAGAGCCATAATACTCTCTACCCCTTCCTCCCAAGATCACATCCATGTTTGCTAACACAGCCTTGAAATTCTCAGCACTTATGAATGTCACACAAAGCCTAGGAAAATGAGACATTAGCAATAACATAGATAAAATGCTGGCTAATTAGATATAGTCAAATATATAAATCATTTTCACAAATGGATTCAAATTACTAGATATGTTTGCATGTGGTCTTTCAGGTACACAATAAAATGCTAGTGTAAATACCAGGTCAATTTTAATAAATACTATTTGTTTAGATTGTAGAATATGTTATAAAATCAATAAGAATTTGTTGAGCTAATTAAAATAACAAAATAGAAGTGCACGCCCTAAAATAGTCTTGCCAAAGTGTTAGTATCTGCTTTCACCACCTATAGTGAAATATAAATTCTTTGTTCTGAAGATATATCACCAAACCTGAGTATAGACAGTTCAATGCTTTACACACCATGATGGCTGACCAGTCTATTCTGAGTGAGATTCGAGGTATTAATTTTAGTCTTTAATGTCGCCATTTTTCAAGAATTACATCCTTGAACAAATAACTAGATAGGCTAAAATATTATTGCTATAGGGCTCTATATATAAAGTTTGGGTTGTCTTTGACCTAATGCAATTAAAGGACAATCTCTTAACTTTCAACTACACAATTATTATACTCTTCTAAAATCAAAATAAGCTTACCCCACTTGGAAATGGTTATGGCCGCAGGTTCTATTAGCCTGATACTATTCATGTTCAAATTAAAAATTTTCCTTTACTCATCAAGCACTCTTTGGATAAAATGTGGCTCTCCTCATACACCAGCCTACACTCTATCAAACTCCTAAGTTACAGTAACAATCATAAATGTCACACAGACCAGAATGTCCATATCAGCTCACCTCTTACTGACACATATTTTAGGCCACGTGACAGTTATAGTTCTAATTGTCCATTAGTAAATTGGCATTCTGGTTTTTAAAAAATAAATTACTTTCTCATTCGCCTTTGTTCATCTTGCCATGAAACCACCTGGAGGGAGGATCGTCTTGCAGCAAATGATACTGACATTGTTCCTTGTGGGCTGACACATATGGTGCCAATGGCAGGAGCAATTAAGGACATGGATAAAAATTAGGTGGCTGGGGGAAAGCAAAATAGGAGCAATTAAGTTGTTGGAAGACACTCCCATCAGGAAAAAATGAAAAACAGTATGGTGCCCCATTAATTCTCTCACCACTCTGGGGAACCCAGGAGAGCTGACTCCAAATTCAATTCCAAAATCGAGTAAACTTTTAAAAAATTCAAATGCTGGATATTATCCATAGTTGGGGAAAATAATTTGCAAATTCATTCCAGTTTCTGGGAAAAGAGTTTGTCAATGTTGGATTATATGTTCTCCATTTGATTGATGCTATAGTATTAAAAGAAATGGAAAAATTTTTGCATTTTGATGTTTGAATTTCATAATTATATTTTCAATAGAGACTTAGAGTCAACCAAAATTTCAATGTTGAATACAACTGTAATTTACTGAGTAGAACTTAAATAATTGTCTTCAAAATAGCACTCCAATTGAGTGTTAGCAAAATTTTGACTCTTTTCAAAATTGATTTTCCCCAAATGAAGACTTTAATTCCCATCTTTCAGTAAAATATACAGACAGTGCCCCATTTTCTTTTTCTTCAACTCATTAATCACATACGTTTTTTTCATTTTGCACTAATGACAATTAACTTCTGAAAGCTATTGAATTTTACAAATGACCATGAGGAAATAAACAACAACTAGGCTATGGCATCACTATCCTGATATGTTAATAAGTGGATGTATTTTAATTATTTATGATATTTTGTAACATGCCAGTAAATGCTTTCTAATGCTTGTTGTAAAGGCAATGAAGTCTTACAATTTTATAAATGACTATCATTTCTTACTATTAAATTGTTCACTGGAAATGTAAAGTGATCCTGCTGATGGGATTATTAGAATTAGATTTTGGGATTACTGAAGTTTGAGACATTTATGGCTACAAATTTTCTGTAATTAATTATCCCAGAAAGAATTTCATTTTGTCATATGCTGATGTCACTGCATTTATAATACTCCATGGAATGACCTTTGTAGAACATATATATTGTTAGATAAAACCAAATGTCTATTTTTAAAATTGAAATATAGTCGATTTGCAACATTGTTAGTTTCTTGTGTATAACATAGTGATTCAATTTTTTTAAAATAAATTCTACTGCTTTTTAAACTATTAAAAATAATAGCTATATTTCAGGAGTTCCCACTGTGGCTCAACAGGTTAAGAACCCAACTAGTATCCATGAGGATGCAGGTTTGATCCCTGGCCTCACTCACTGAGTTAAGGATCTGGTGTTGCGGTGAGCTGTGGTATAGGCTGACAGCTCCAGCTCTGATTCGACCCCTAGCCTGGGAACTTCCATATGCTGCAGGTGTGGTCATAAAAATAATTTTAAAAATAATAATAACAGTAAGTTCCCATTGTGGCTCAGCGGTAATGAACCGGACTAGTATCCATGAGGATGCAGTTTCGATCCCTGGCCTTGATCAGTGGGTTAAGGATCCAGCATTGCAGTGAGCTGTGGTGTAAGTCACAGATGCATCTCAGATCCCACATTGCTGTGGCTGTGGTGTAGGCCAGCAGCTGTAGCTCCAATTTGATCCCTAACCTGGGAACTTCCATATGCTACAGGTGTGGCCCTAAAAAAAAAAGCAAAATAATAATAATAACAGCTATCTTTCAGATCTGTCTATGCTAATGACTGGCTAGTTTAGGGGGAATGCTAACTCTCAAAATTCCAGTAACCACTTGCATGATATTTGACAAATAATTACAATTTTCTAGGCTTTTGTTATTCAAAGTAGAGTTCAATTCTACGTTCTCACTGGTGTCTGGTACCAGGACCCCAAACCAGTGAATGTTCCACCTGAGAACAGCTGACCTTCTTAAGTCCCTGTTTATATATATATATTCCCCTGTGGTTGGAGAATTCCTCCAGTCACCACAGGTGTCCCTGGCTTGTACCCTGACTTCACTATTGGACTCTCTGACTCTCACTTGTCCCTTTGGATCAATAGGCTTGTGTGATCTGCCCAATGTTAAGTTCACTTTCCACTTGGATGCTGCCGCCCTTACCAGCTTTTTCAGTCCTGTCTCTCCTCTAGGCTTCTGCTGTATGAGGGAGGAGGAAAATAATCTATGGGTTATATTTTATTTGTTATTTACTGTCTTAGTCTAACAAACTAACAGGGGTTGCTCTAACAGAATACCATAGACTGCATGGCTTATAAACAATAGGAATTTATCCATCATAGCTTTGGAGGCTGGAAAGGACAAGCAGATTCTGTGTTTGGTGAGAGCCTGCTTCCTGGCTCATAGAGAGTGGTCTTTTTGCTGTGTCTTCACATCATGAAAGGGGCACAAGGAGCTCTGTGGAGTCTCTTTTATAAGGGGCTCCAATCCCACCCATGACAGCTCCATTCTTATGACCTAATCGCTTCCCAAGGCCCCTCCTCCTAACACCATCTGAACCTGAGCCACAGCAGTGACAACACAAGATCCTTACCCTGCTGAGCCACCAGGGAACTCAGTGGGGGTTTGGTTTCAACATATGAATTTGGGGGTTTAAAAGCATTCAGTCTATAGCATTTACATTCAATTTCAAGACTCTTAGAACTGCATATTCATAAGTGAAAATAAGATGCACAAAGATCATGAAAAGGACTCAGGCATTTTTTTGAACAACTAATACTTTAAATTATTAAAATTAAATTTAAAATTTAGTTTCTCAGTTGTACTAGCAACATTTCAAGGTCTTCATAACTATATGTGGCCAGCGTCTGCCAAATGGGACAGAGTAGACAGAATATATTTACATCATCAAAGCATGGTGCTCTAGATACTCTACATAACTTCTTCACTTACTCCTAATAGCACTTCATCAGGTAGGACATTATCCTAGTATCTACACACTCAGAGATTCAGAGGCCCCCAGGAGGCTCATCCAGTGGTCAAATGAAAGAGCCAGGGATTGCAATCAGAATTTAGAGTCATTCATCCTGAAGATTTAAATTCAGAGCTATCTGATCCTAGCTTTCCACTATACTAGATTCTAGGCTCCTAACTGCTATTGAGATGAACAGGGGCCTTAGGATATAATTTTGTAGTTGGTCATCTCTTTCAACTCTGACTTGATATATGAGATCAGGAAAGAAAACTATTTCAAAGTCCAAACATGAGCGAGTGACAAAGCACTAACATTTCACAATTGTTCCCCCTGCTGCTACATTGCCTTTTCCTAGGACCTAGTTTGGTAATATGGTGGTAGGGAAATTAAGAGAGAAAAAAATTCATATTTAATATGTCTTAACTTTATGCTAAATACTCATCTGGTTTGTAAAACAAGAAGGCTATGAAGTAGGTATTATCCTCATTTTACAAACAAGAAATAAGCAAAGAGCATGTGATCCATCAATTCCATGGAGCCTCTCCCATTGTTCATATAGTAATTTCTCCTAATTATCAAGATCAATTATTTTGGATTTAATTTCACTCCCTGTGTCATCATTTTTGTACATGTATTTACTGAATCCCTTATACACTGCATTAATTTCTTTTTTTATATATATATGTAGAATTTTTTTATTATTTTTTTAATTTATTTAATTTATTTATTTATTTGCTATTTCTTGGGCCGCTCCCGCGGCATATGGAGGTTCCCAGGCTAGGGGTTGAATCAGAGCTGCAGCCACCAGCCTATACCAGAGTCACAGCAACGCTGGATCCGAGCCGCGTCTGCAACCTACACCACAGCTCATGGCAACGCCGGATCGTTAACCCACTGAGCGAGGGCAGGGATTGAACCCGCAACCTCATGGTTCCTAGTCGGATTCGTTAACCATTCATGTGCGCCACGACGGGAACTCCCTGCATTGATTTCTTACATAGTGTGGTGGTGGGCTCATCCCTATGACTCTCAAAGTCTTGTCATTGTCAGTGTCATCCAGAAGGAGACAATATTTTAGAGAGATGGCATTGACCTTATGACGTAGCTCTAGTAATGATACCTGGCAATACTAGCATGCTATCTCAAGGGAGGCAACTTATACTCTAGGCATATAGCCTAAACATATTGCCATGTCTTTAATGGCTAGAATATAAGAAATCCAGGAAGCCATCTGGGTAGATAGAGCTGGTGCTTCTTGCGAATGTACCTCATGATTCGTTTACAAAGTAACTGCTTCTTGGCCAAGATTTTAAACTCTATTGATTAAAGTCTTTAGTGCTTCTTCCTAGAGACAAATAATGATTCCATTGCATTACAAGGCAAATCTTCCATGTGCCCTTTCAGGAATTGGGGGTGGGGAGCAGAGATTACATTTTTGCAGGTCTGTTTCTCAGAGAGTGGGGAAAATAAGGTCGCTGCTTCCCCATGGGATATAGAAGGAATATAGGGAAAACCTGAACCTCCATAGGGCACCTCCAGACACTACGAGGCCAGTGGTAATATTTAAGAAGACAACTGCCTTATACACGCAGAATCACAAGGGCCTTCAAGGAATGACATTTTCTCTGGTTCTAGTCTCCTCTAAATAGAGGCAGCAGCGATGGGACTTGGATGGAGGAGAGGGGTTGCGTTAGACCAGTAGTTCTCCGACCAAGGCAATCAGACTCTGTAGGGGCTGTTAAGAGACAGGTTGCTGAGCTTCATCACAGCGTTTCTGATTCATTCAGAAATTTAAACATAGGACACAGGGAATGGCTCGAGCTGTCTTATTAATGTAGCCTCTTGAAGAAAATATTCATGGAATCCTACTGTTGAGGACCCCAACCCTGCCCTGTCCTGCCCAAGATGAAGGAACACCTCTGCAGACAGAGACAGAGACAAACTGCAATAAACTGATTTTATATAAAGCTAGCCAGCATCAGGGGTTTTTTTCTTAAAATCAAAGGAAAATTAATAATCAGGTCCTATGCTAAATTCTTTAGAGAAGCGATTATACTAAATCATGACTTAATAACTCCCTGTGATGCCAGGAATCATTTTCATTTCATAAATGAAGAAATAAACGCAGTTTCTACATTTCTGCACCTAGAGAGTAAGACCAACCTGAGATTTGGCCTCAGGTCTGAATTGACTTCAAAATTTCCTATGTTTTTCTACCACCTGTCTCCTGAAGAAAGTGGAGCTAGGACCATCCCAGATACCTAATTTTAAGCCACCTGGTTTCTCGGACCTTTAAGATCCAATGTCTCTTTTTGGAGCATGATGAGGAAATAATTTTTTTAAGGGAAATACGGTAAAGAAGACCACCAGTACCAAAATGCTATCTCACACGAAGAAATATAAAAATGTGCACGCTCTATGAATAATGTTTTCCCTTTTTTGGCCACATCAGCAGGCCTGTGGAAGTTCCCAGAGCAGGGACTGAATCCGAGCCGCAGCTGTGACCTATGCCATAGCTGTGGCAACACCAGATCTTTAACCCACCATGCCAGGCCAGTGATCAAACCAGTGCCTCAGCAGTGACCTAAGCTGCTGCAGAGAAAATGCCAGATCTTTAACCCACTGTGCCACAGCAGGAACTCCTGAATTATAAATTTTTTAATGAAATATGGTGATTATTGCTATGTATATAATAGAATTTGAACAAGGTCAAGAAACAATGCCTAGAAAAGGCCATACTAATGAGGACAAGGATTTATAATGACCGTATCAAAAGAGTATTCAAAAGACAAGTCTCTGATTACGTGCAATTACACTATAAAAAGTAAAGCAGATGCTTCTAAAATTGCTGAAAACAGTTTGTTCTCTTACATAATTAAGGAATTTATCTTATAACTTCTTTTGCAGCATTAACTTTTTCTAAGTCCTTTCAAACACTTAACATACTGGTAACCATCCACCCAGGCCCTTCCCAAATTATCATAAATTCCAAATAAATCCAATTTAAGGAGATTTTAAGTTCAGCTTTTCATTAGCTCTTCACAGACATCTCTGAACATAAACATTCAAAGCCCTTGAAATTTATTAGCACTTTGTAACTTTTGATTAGGCTGTCTATCTTCTCATCTTTAGCCAAGTTAATCCTAAAATGAAGCTAACCCAAAGAAAACAAAATCGTCTTGAAAACATCTAAGAAATTCTGTTCAAGGACACAGAGATATTTTCCAAGAGGTGTCCCAATGCCATGAATTATTAATAAGCTGAAGAAAAGAACAGGTTAAATTTGGAACTACTAGATCAGAATAAGCAAAACATTATTGCTGCCATTTGTTTAAATATAGGACAGATGATTAAAATATTTCTCTCTTCTAATTACAATTCATTTTAAATTTAATTTTGAAGCCCTATTCTCCTCTCTGTTTCATTTAGTTTTGTTTTTCCTTAAATATATTAAACTCTTTAAAGAAGTATGTCTCATACTCATGTTAGCCTACAATGCTTAGCACAGAGCTGAGTAAATAACAGATTAGGAATAACAAATGTCTTATTTCCTATGTCCGCTTGAGTGGCAGTGTCTGCCTGAGGAAATATATTGATAGAGATTGGGAATTCATGACTCAACACCACCAAGAGAGACTGCAGATGATTGATTAGTGATGTGTGCTCTGAGCTCAAGAGGAAGCAGTAGCAGTATGTATGCCACCTCTTTTTCCATCTCTTTAGTTGATAATCATTTCATCCTTGTTAAATGAATTTTAAAATGTACACAGAGAGAAAAAGATAATGCCACTTGAATTTTCCCTTTGAGTTTAATTTTCACCCACATTCAATAAAAGCTATACTGCATATAAGTTCTTTATTAAGCATAGAATTAATAGACTTTGAAATTTAAATGAAATGCAACTAGCTTACAAAACCAGGAGATAGTTTGTGATCATAACAGAAATGTTCTTTCAGATCCTTTATTCAAAACTTTATTCAAAACTCACTTGAAATCTTCCCACCTCAATCTAGAACACGGCAAGGCCCAGGTTCTCAGAGCTAAATATATACATACAGAAGTGTACACATTGAGGCTGGTGCAAGAGCAACACACATGTGCAAGTGGGCTACTATTTACTAGCTCCAAATAACCAAACAAACTTCTTTCTTTAGTAGCTGATGGTAGTTCTAGTAAGAAGAGAACGGATATAGTTAAATCTAACCCCCCGCGCACACACACACACACACACACACACAACACATCTGCCCAGACCATACACCTCTAAGCTGCACCTATATGAACAGGGCTAACACTATGATTTGTAGAAGTTTCATGAAAAGCCAAGTTTCCCATTATCAGTAGCTCTCTGAATATTCCATTTAATGATTTTTAAAAAGTTGGAACTGGATGTTGTTGTTTGTATTTGATCCCATGGAAGATGGGCATGCAGGATTTGGTATTTGGGGCAATTTTTCACAAAAAGTAGGTTGAAAAAAGTATTTATTCATCTAATATCATCATTCAAAAGAAGGTAATTTTTAAAAGATCCTAATTCTACATCAAGACTGCACAAAAACCTAACACACAAGTGGCAAAGGGGTTGCCTAGTGAGGTGTACTTAAACTCAAATCATATGTTGAGGAAATTAGGGAGTAATTATTTTTGTCACAGATGTGTAAAACTCTCTGTGTTTAGGATAAGAAATATAGTAAGTTAAATAACAACGACAACAACAAAACATGGGTGAGCCTTATAGAAAATGATTAAATCCATGAGCTCAGTGTTTGTTCCTCATCCATTGCACCTGTTACCTGACACTAAGTCTGTGCTAAGCAAGGTGGGTGGCCGAGAGAATCCACAGGGCCATTGGGTTTGACCCCAATTATCTTTTATTGTAAATAGGCCATATGTCAAATTCCAAGAGAAATTGGAAACATTTGATCTATCTCCTGTTCCTAAATTAATTCTAAAAATTCATCTTCTATGTTTACAGATCTCTCATTTGGGCTGCTTTGCTCTTCTGTTTTAAAGAAAAGACATCTTATATTTGCTTTTATATATGCAAGAGGTTACTCTCTTTAAAAATAATTTGGGAAGGAGAGGATTTAATAGTCAGAGCATGTTTTGGAGAAAAATGGCAGGAAATGAGCGTAGCCAGAATTTATGGTAATGACCAATACCATCCACTGAGTTTCTTCCTAAAACTCTGTGTTTACGAAGGGGAAAAGATAACTTTAAAAAAAATCATTTATTACCATGCTTAACAGAAATGGATGTTTTAATAAATGTCCTCATTTCCCCATGCAAATCACTGCTCTATCCATGCAAACCGACACAAATAAACATATCACGCATGAAAAAAAAAAATAGTCCTCTGAGCCTTTGGGGTCTTTTTGGAACAAACCTTCCTTAAGACAGAGTACTAACCCTCTGAAAAGATCCTGATTTATTCAAAAATTAAAATAATGGTAATGTAAACTAACATGGCCTACAACCAAATAGATTCTGCATGAGTGATTCAGGACAAGGTGATTTTCATAAAACCATTTGGCATTAAAACTACACAGCAGAGCAAAACAGAATCCACACTGCCCATCCCCCTTCCAAACACTCACAGTCCTGAAGAATTTAATGTTGTTCTGAAGGTTGCACACAAATAATCTATTAGAGAAAGAAGTTCTGTAGAAACTAGTGGTTTTTTTCTTCCAATTAATCAGAATGGAAAATGTGGGGTTTTTTTTTTTTAAAGTCTAATTTTGAAGGGTTTTATCTAGTTAGTAAAACACACCTGAAGTTAGAGGATGTGTTGAATGCGTTTATTCTGTCTTTTGCTGTTTTCTTCCTTCCTTCCTTCTTTCCTTCCTTCCTTCCTTCCTTTTTTTCTTTCTTTCTTTTGGAAAGACTATTCCATGGCTGTTAGCCTATCAGTTTAATTGCCCTTGAAACCATAGATAGAGCCACTTCTGTGCTCATTCATATATGACCAGGCCTCTAGTGCTAAAATCAGAGTTATTGTTTCCAGTCCACAGATAACACAAACAACAGCTTCAAGCTGTGGAAAGATGAAACAGAGCTGAAAAGGGCAAGGGCGAGAAAAGCGATAAAGGGCTGAATGAGGGAAAGAGGATCTGACTGTCATGGAAAGAAAACAGCATCCTGCTCAAGTCCTGTCTGACCTTGGTTGCTACTTAATTTTGAATTTTGTGTCATGATACTGAAGACTCAATGAGGGGTAACAGGTGAGGTAATGACCTCAAAGGCCCCTCCGGTCACACTGAGTTCTCTCATACACATATCCGCTGACCTCTCCTTCTCCCTGTCCTCAGGCCCCTTTCCCTCCCATGACCCCGGTCTCCATCCTTACAAAGCACTTCTTCCTCCGACAGCATCCTTTGTTCTTTCCAAAGCTATAAAAGAGCATCGTTGTATGTTGAGAAAGAGCTAAGAAAGAAAATGCAGAAACATTTAGCTTAGCCTAAAATACATATATTATATATACACACACATTCATATGCATACAGTCCAATGAACTTTCCACCTTTCCACAATAAAGCATTAATAAGAACGAAGCAGGATCCCCACAGTATCAATGATCATTAATGATGTATTCATTACCAATAAGAGTTAGTGTCACATCGATGATGCATCTATCTATACACCTAATTACAATATTAAATAGCCTGCATGGATGATTAATTCATTTTCCTGAGCAAGTATGCATTAAGAACTTGCTTCTAGAAAGTTTTTGACTAAGAATCTCTTGTTACAATGATACACAGGCTGTAGCCACATGAGAAGTTCATCTACTCCTTCAACTGATCCTTAAAATTTTTAAAGAATCAAAATATTTATTGCTCATAAGATCACTGGGAAGAACTGACACTCAGGAAACAACGACAAAGGCTCCCTTGACTTCTACTTCCTTATTGAGCCACACTTCCATTTTCAAATATAATCTGAAATATATAATGTATAAAGGTGGTTCCCTGAAACTTCAGGGAGAGAACAAGTTCTGAGGGCAGTTGCTCCCATCCTTGGCTTCATCACCATCTCATTGGCCCAGGAGACAGTAAAAATGTGGCAGTCAGGGCGAGCTATAACAGGCAGCATTATAGGAAACAAGAAGTAAGGATTTCCAGGGCAGGGGTGGCTGGAGGCTGGGGGACAATGAAGCTAAGCCTCCAGCGGGGCTGAGAATCTCAGTTGGATGGGAAAAGAAGGGGTGGGTGATCCACAATGCGAGGAGTTGTGGTGAGGGTGAAGGTCAGGTGCTGTGTGGAGTTGAGGGGACCATGGTGGGGTCAGAGCGGCACGTTTGAACTTAGTATTTCAGACATGGAGCAGCGCAGGGTAACAGCATGGCTCAAGTTTTGACCATGGGAGCAGGTAGGAGAAATAGAACCCTAAATGCCTTGGGGGACAGGAATTGGGCAGCTGATAAGAGACCTGAAAAGGGGCTGGCTACTCTATGCCTTTTTTTTATCTGGCCACACAAGGCATATGGAGTTCCTGGGCCTGGGATCAGATTTGAGTTGTGATCTCTGCTGCAGCTGCAGCAACTCGGGATCCACTAACCCACTGTGCCTGGCCAGGGATTGAACCTGTGTCCTGGCACGGCACAGACACCTCCAATCCGTTGCACCGCAGCAGGAACTCCACTTTAAATCTTTTTATTCCTGTTAAATTTGATTCTTGTTACTGTATTAGCTTTTCAAATTTTTTAAAATAAAATTAAAATACAAAGGAAAGATAAAATAACATAGGCAAAATTATTATCCATCTCATGATCTCTGATGAGCCTTCTTCTCCACATTCTGGGCCCAGAACTGGACCGTTCAGGGAAATGTCATAGCAACGGCCACCCCATGGCTAAGCTAGAAATTACTTCTCACCCAGATGACACCCCAGCAATGCCACCAGGTAACTATATGAGACAAATCGGCCTACTTTCTGGGTCACTCTTTATGCAGCCATGAAATGAAGACCCCTAGTATTCCTGGATTCTAAACAAACCTCACTCAATAGAAATTAGGAAAATGAGTCAAAACAGTTTTTTTACATAATCTAGTACTTATAATCAACTCGATCAGTTTCTGAATATTCAGGTTTTAAAATACAGATGGACTTTGTTGCTGGTATTGTTTGTAGTTTTCTTCTATGACTGTATATTTTCCTGACACCAAGGGAAAAGGGGTTAGAATATGAAACATGTCATGCCACTATTTATAACAGAACTCCTAGGTTAGAATATGAAACATGTCATGCCACTATTTATAACAGAACTCCTAAAATGCTCAGTATGGAGAAAAGTTAAAGTTTAATGTCCTAAAATGAGGTTTAGGGATTTAGCATTCCACTTACTTGCATCTTTACCTTGTACATCTGAGGACGTTTCAAATTTCATTTGTACATACTGCATTTCTGCAGTGATCAAAGCACATACTGGGCATAATCTAATTCATACTTTTAACTTCCTTGGAAAAGAAGAAGTTCGATCCCCAGCCTAGCAGAGTGGGTTAATGGATCCGGAGTGGCCGAAGCTGCAGCGTAGATCGAAACTCGAATCCGATCCCAGGCCCGGGAACTCCAGATGCCTTTTCTTGGGGCTGGGGGGAGGAGAAGAAGGAGGAGGACAGAAAAGGAAACAAAACAAAAGAAAATAAAGAATACACGGAGGAACATTAGGTTCCAGAGTGATGCATTCCTTCAGCTGCTCACATTGCCCTGCAAATAAATGCCTACAAATCTATAAAACTATTTATAAACCAAGCAGGAGTTTAGACCCTGAGGGCTCTACTTTATTTCAATCCAAGCTTCAAGGTAAAAACTACACTTCACTCTGATAAGGGACATATGTCCTAATAGTATCTTTCAAACCTATTTTTAAATGTTAATGAATCTGTAAAGGGAGGTAAATCTTTTATCTTTTCTCTGCTGTGTTGCTCCATCCCCTCAAAAAATTGAAATTATCCATCCACGCTGACGCAGATATTTTTATCTCAGTTCCAAACACAAATGCACTTGTTAAGTATCTACTGTGCTCTAAGCAATGTTCCAGGCACCGCATAGGTTATAAGGGTCTATAATTTAACAAGGGAGGAAAACAGCAAGCAGGTTGCTTTGAATAGAGCACTGGCTGCAGAAAATTGCATGTTGGAGGAACGCAAGGGAAAGTAGGCTGGAAACAAATTATGAGAAAATACATCTTTTTGGAACATAAATTAGACATTTTATTAGGCAAAGGAGAATTATCAAAATTGCATGGTGTGCCTGTGTGGCTTTGTTGGGTTTTTGTTTGTTGTTTGTTTGTTTTTTGGTTGGTTGGCTGGTTTTTGTGGTTCTTGCTTGCCTAGAAGAAACAAGATTAGATGATCTGAGCTCTGGGAGGATGGTTTGGCCATTCATGTGTGGTAGAGACAACAGTTGAAACATAATGAAGTGAGTTCCCGTTGTGGCTCAGTGGTAACGAACCCAACTAGAATCCATGAGGATGTGGGTTTGATCCTTGACCAAGCTCAGGGGGTTAAGGATCCAGTGTTGCTCTGGTGTAGGTCTCAGATGCGGCTCAGATCTGGCATTGCTGTGGCTGTGGTGTAGGCCGGCAGCTGCAGCTCTGATTTGATTCCTAGCCTGGGGACTTCCATATGCCACTGGTGTGGCCCTAAATAGACAAAAGGAAAGAAGGGAGGGAGGGAGGAAGAAAGGAAGGAGAGAGAGGAAAAAAGAAAGAAGGAAAAAAAAGAGAGAAAGAGAAGGAAGGAGGAAGGAAGGAAGGAAGGAAGGAAGGAAGGAAGGAAGGAAGGAAAGAAAGAAAAAGAAAGAAAGAAAGAAAGAAAGAAAGAAAGAAAGAAAGAAAGAAAGAAAGAAAGAAAGAAAGAAAGAAAGAAAGAAAGGAAGAGAAAGAAAGAAAGGAAGAAAGAAAGAAAAAGGAAGGAAGGAAGATAATGCAAGCACAAACTAAGGCAAGAGCAGCATACATAGGGATGAAGGGAAACAAAGTTTTGCAAGTCACAGAAATATAATCACCTGAACCTGGCAATGGCTTGGATGTGGGAATGATAGAGGAGGTATTGAAAATAATGTTTTGGTTTTGAGTCCTGGGGGGAGGTCAAGAAAGATAACTTAACTGAGATACATGTCTTTGAAAGAGCCGTGGAGCTCCAGGTAAGCATGTTAAACTTGAGGTCCCCCCAGAGCACCCTGGTTAGATGTGCAGCAGGAATCTGGAAATGCATTTCTGGAGCTTGGGAGAAAGGTAGAAACTAGAAATGTAAATCTGGATGTCTCCTGCCAACCAAAGTCCTAAACTTGACTGAAATGGGTCATTGGTGAGATATTAGAGGGAGAACTAAAAGGAGAAATGTGGGGCTGGGAAATTAAAGATAGTCTAGGTCTCCTCTTATTTTTTTATTTTTACTTTTTTTCTTTTTGGCTGCCCCACAGCATATGGAGTTCCTGGGCCAGGGATCAGATCTGAACTGCAGTGGAAACCTAAGCTGCAGCTGCGGCAATGCCAGATCCGTAACCCACTGTGCTGGGCCAGCGATTGAACCTGTGTCACAGTGCTCCCAAGACACCATTGATCCCATCACGCCACAGCAGGAACTACTAGGTTTCCTTTTAATCACAGACAGTTCACTAATTCTTTCTTTTTCTTTCTTTTTCCTCCCCCATTCACTTATCTTTTTTCACCCCAAATGCATCCTTCCTTCCGTCATTACTACCTCTTCTTACATTGCCTTCATTATTCATATTCTGAGCAAAGAAAGAACTCTTATAAGTCATTCTTGGCTTTCTTTGGTCCTCAAATCCTACAGATCCTTCTCCTTGAAAATCTCTTCCATCTAGCACTCTTTTTTGCCAATCCAGCCCTTGAGTTTTGGGCTCTTCTTATGTCTTATATAGACTATCGAGGCCTGTTCCTAACTGAACACTCAGTCTCCAGTCCCTCCCCGCTCTTCCCATTCTCCAAATGACCTCCAAGAGGTATCCTTGTAAGAGAACAAACTGATCCCTTCCCCACCTTGTTAAACCTCTGATGGCTGACTTGGCACAGAATAACGTCAGCTTCTGGGTATGGCTTACACCGCCCACGTCTACACGTGGAAATGCTGATGGTCAGGTATCACCTTTCCTGTGAATCCCTTCCTATTAGGTTGCTTCCTTAACACTCTCTACTGATACTAAGAGAAACACTTTTTGTGCTTTCTGCTCTATCCATACCAGCTGTGAAGGGGTAGTGGGAGAGGCTGGTGCTTGAGAACAAGCCACAAAAGGGAGGTTGAGGTCCTAGAGAACAATGGTGGAAGACGGTAGAAACTGGAAGATGGTGACTCAATATGATACAGGCCAAAATCCTTCCTGTGGCTCTAAAAGTTGTGATGATCCAAACCCACCTCTTCAGACTCATCTCAAACCACTTGCTCTCTGTAGTCACATCTCCCTGGCCTTGTGGTGCCACCCATGTCCCTTTGGAGGTAATGCTTCCTCTGGCAGAATCGCCCTTACTTAGCTCTGACTGCTAACTTGATCCACCCCATCTCCACTGCCTTCTCACTGAAGGAACCAGACCTGACTCTCAGAGTAGGTCAGGTGCCCCACACATGCTCTTCTCCAGCCTTGAGGTCTTCCTTCACAGCCCTTAATGTTTGCAGGTAGATACTACATGCTTTAAGTCACACACACACACACACAGACATAAAACTTATAGATCTTAGTAAAGTACTAACACATCAATACATCTAGTTTATTTCTATATGTTATTCAAAACATGATTAACAGTCTCATTCTGAAATGCTATCCTTCAAGATCCAGATTGATGGAGCAACATATTATTTATGACAATACAGTATTCAGAAGGCAAAAGCAGATTCTCAAATGTGCGCCCCTGTTTCAGACTCAAATATCCATGCATTTCTTATTAAGAGTTAAGACCTGTCAACATTTATAAATTAAATACATTTTTTATGTTTATGGAACACTTGTACGTGCATAGGCTGGGTGAGCATGTGAAAATTACACTGAGCTGAATCCAAGAGAAACACAGATACAGATGAGTGGACGATCTCGCCTGCCAATCTATACTCCAGTAGAGCAAGGGGCACCCTATCATGGTAGACCTACAATAAATAGGCATTAAATGAATGATGGTGCTGAAGTCTTGAGAAATGAGCACTACTGAGTCTTGAGGGTAGCAGAGAGGATGGAAAAAGGGTAGCATAATGGCACAGTGCAGGCTTCCCAGGATGATGATGAGCAAGTGTGGTAAAACAATGGTTTGGAAACAGGAGTGGAGAGAAAGAGGATTTCAATGGAGGGAGCAGCACTATTGAGCCACTTAAGAAAAAAGAAAACAAAATAAAACAGGAAAAGCTCTAATTATGTTTAACTGTGAAGATGAGGTAGAATTTGGAGCTCAGGGTTAAGATTCTTCTTTTTTAAGGCCCAGATGAAGACAGAGGCTTCAGGTTTTCCCATAGTGAAGTGAGTATGCTATACACATGGCCCCAGTGTGGGAAGTGTTGTAGGAATCTTCAAGATCCCTGTTCAGGCAGCATTTAGCTCATTCCCCTTCCTACCAGCCCAAGAAAATAGCAAATGAAAAGCAGAATCGCCAAGATTACTTGGCAGACCTATCACCACCAGGTTCTTACTTCAAACTGAGATGGCTGAGTGCGTGGCTTGTTTTCTGAAAAGTGCCATTGAGTTGGTGTCTAGCAGGAGCTTAATATCTATTAGGTCTTTGGAGATGCCTGAGTGAAAGGTGCTCTGTACTAAAATTATTGAGTTTCACCTCGTGCTCCCAGTTGCTTGCAGAGGTGAGAAACAGCTGGTTCATCTTTAGAAGTCAAACCCTCAAATCCCTTGAACCAAGAGCTTTTAGCAACTGTATTTGTCTGCTGCAGAATTCACTGGTGACTTTTATTCATAGTAGCCCTTTACAGAGCTATTTATTTATCCACATGTACCTATTTCATTCTCTAATTGCATTTAAAATCTTTTAAGGGAAAACTGTTATAAAACACATCCCTGTTACATAAGGGAGCCATAGAGGTACAGGTTGATAGCGTACTAATTTATCAATATCTAGAGTTATTATGAAGAAGCTGTTTGAAAGTACCAGAACAGGACCAAAAGTTTCATTCATTCATGAAATGATTGATTGCATATCCTCTGCAGAAAAGGATTCATATTTCTGGATACATGTTACTTTATATCCCTCAAAGAGAAAAATACATTTGCACTCAATATGCATTTACAAGATAATATGACACAGGTGTGGGGATGTTAGAAAAGAGAAAGCCAGCTATAAAGAAGAAAAATAAAAGCTTTTCTAGGGAAGAAACTCAGATTTCAGAATGGAGCTGTGGATTTGGAAATCGGAAAAGAGCCAAACGTGAAGGATGTTTTTCGTATTACAGGGAAGCTCTGTCTACCAAATCTCACACAAGCAAAGGTCTTAGTAAGCATGTCAGGAGACAAAATCAAGTTTATGACAATGGAGATCTTGATTTAAGCCACGGAGGCCCTCAAGACAGGTTGAATAGGAGGCTGCCACTCAGCGTGGGGCCAACATGAAAAAGACAAGGGGAGGAGGCAACATGAAGTATCAGAACACTCACCCCCCGCAGAGTTTCATGTTGCTGCTGTATTAAATGACACACTGCTGTTGTTGAAGAAGCATTCAGCATTGATATAAAAATTTAAGTGTGTCAATCTTTCTGGTGGACACAAGTCTCTATACTGTCACATTTCTGCACATTCCTATTTTCAACGCTACTTTCCACTCGTTTTTAAAACTCAATTCATTGGTTCCTGAGGTCTGGTTATCCCTAATACACTTTAGGACTTTGCAAGATGGAAAAATAAATTGTGCTAGACATTCAGTTTTTTAACATTAACCAGAATGGCTTTTTGCTGACACAGTTCAGAAACTACACATATCAGAGTACCTGCTACTGCAAAACACTGAGGCTGGAAATACCAGAAAGAAATTTTTGCAGTAGAAATAACTGCATACTTTTCAATGGATCGTATGATAATTGTTAGAGACAACTGGGAATCCTTTTATTATAAATACATCTTGAAGCCAAGTGAAAAGCCGAGAAATGATAATGGAGATGATAATAATAGTAACAACAGTAATTCATCTGCTAGCTTTTATTGAACATGAAAGCGCCAAGCATCATGGCTTTAAATAGATCATTTAATTCAGTGAAACAATTTCATTTATATGGATTTCTTTATTTAATCATCATAACAAACCTAAACCCAAACCAAACATTTATCCTATATACCTAGGATATGTGATCTGAGAGTTTAGCCTAGTGGTTAAACAGTTAAGAGCATGGACATTGGAGTCAGACAGGGCTGGTACTGGCTACCTTCCTAACTAACTGCATGGCCTTAAGCAGGTTACTTAACCTGTGTTTTTCGCCAATAAAATAGGAATACCAATGAAAATTAATTGCTATATTATATGTAAAATATTTGAAACAGGGCTGGTACAAATTAAATGCTCAAAAAATGATCGCTGTTATGACTATCCCTGTTTGAAAGATGAGTAAACCGAGGCCGAGAAGTTCAGAAGTTTGCAAAGGCCACACAGCTAATAAGAAGCAGAATCAGGATATGAATTCCAGCAGTATTACTCCAGAGCCCAAGATTTCAGCCATACAACATCATGGACACAAAAATCTTAATACATTTTTATGAAGAAAGGATTTGCCATTTAAATTTTATATAAGGTAATGTTCTTCTTCTTCTTCTTCTTTTTTTTTTTTTTAGGGCCATACCTGTGGCATATGGAAGTTCGCAGCTAGGGGTCAAATTGGAGCTGCCACTGCCAGCCTACACCACAGCCACAGCAACACGATACCTGAGCTGCATCTGCAGCCTACACCACAGCTCATGGCAATGCTGGATCCTTAAGCCACTGAGCTAGGCCAGGGATCAAATCCACATCCTCATGGATACTGGTCAGGTTCTTAACTTGCTGAGCCACAACAAGAACTCCCATGTTATAATTACTTTTAAATTCCTATCCAGATTTATAACTGGATAAATAATCATGATCCATATTTAGGATGGAGTCATTGATTTAATTCAGTCAGTCATGGAGTCTAGTTAGAAGTTTAACCCATTCTTAGTTCATCCTACATTTAACTCCTTTCATTTGAAAAACCATTGCTTTTCTACAGACAAAATTAAAAAGAAATAACTGTATAAATTGACATGAATTTGGTAAATCATAGAAACAAATAGGTTTTTGAGTTTTTTTAAGTTAAAATTTCTAAATCATAAATCTAATTCAAATTTGTGTCTTTGTAAATTCTGTATCTTACCAGATATTTAATTTAATTTCATGAAAACTAGTACCAAGGATGTTTAAAGAATTTAGTGAGGATAAAGTGAACTTCCAAGCATTTTCTTTGGTTTCTTTAGTCTATTTCTTTTTTTTTTTTTTTTTGGCTTTTTGCCATTTCTTGGGCAGCTCCTGCGGCATATGGAGGTTCCCAGGCCAGGGATCCAATCGGAGCTGTAGCCACCGGCCCACAGCACAGCCACAGCAAAGCGAGATCCGAGCCGTGTCTGCGACCTACACCACAGCTCATGGCAATGCCAGATCTTTAACCCACTGAGCAAGGCCAGGGATCGAACCCACAACCTTATGGTTCCTAGTCGGATTCATTAACCACTGCGCCATGACAGGAACTCTCTCTTTAGTCTATTTTTGAAATCAACTGCTAAAGAGTCCCAAAATGAACTCAAAATCACTACAATCTTTCTGGTATCCTTTTAATATACCTTAAAGACCACTAGTGTATGAATATTTGGATGTTTTTCAATATATCACAAGGCAGAAGAAGTACAGATTCCCTAGCACTTGAGAACTTTTTGCTGCTGTTGTTAGAAACACCTTTATTTCAAGTCTTGTTCGACGCTTAAGAACAGGCATTACAGAGTGGGTATCACTTCCATTCACTGAAAGAACACTGCTCACAGCTTGCAAGTAGCTTGTACTTGAGAATTTTAATTCAAGAAAATAACTAACAAATGAAAACCCAAAGTCGCTTCTCAGAGCTAAGCAGATCTCTTTAAAAACAAAAATTGGGGGGAGTTTCCGTTGTGGCTCAGCAGAAACAAATCTGATTAGCATCCATGAGGATGCAGGTTCAATCCCTAGCCTCACTCAGTGGGTTAAGGACCCATCATTGCCATGAGCTGTGGTGTAGGTCACAGACATGGCTGGGATTCTGCACTGTTGTGGCTGAGGCATAGACTGGTGGCTACAGCTCTGATTTGACCCCTAACCTGGGAACTTCCATATGCCTCATGTGCAGCCCTAAAAAAAGTAAGAAAAAAAAGTTTTTTATTATAGTTGATTTACAATGTTGTGCCAACTTCCACAGTACAGCAAAGTGACCAACATCCTTTTTCTCATATTATCTTCTATCATGTTCTATCACGAGAGATTGGGTATAGTTCCCTGTGCTATACAGTAGGACCTTGTTGCATTTCCATTCTAAATGTAATAGTTTACCATAGTAAATTCCAAATTCCCAGTCCATCCCACTCCCTCCCCCTCCCCCTCCCCCTTGGCAACCACAAGTCTAAACAAATTTCTAATGGAAGAACAAGTCATCCTAAGTTAAGCACAAGCAGGTGGATAAATGACTACCAGACTGGCCGTCCACAAACTTCCTCCCACTTGGGGTGACAGCTTTCAGCCAGCTGATTCCCACCTCCCCTACATGGTCAAAAAAACGTTCAACCTGGGAGTTCCCACCGTGGCTCAGTAGTTGACGAATCCGACTAGGAACCATGAGGTTGTGGGTTCGATCCCTGGCCTTGCTCAGTGGGTTAAGGATCCAGCATCGCCATGAGCTGTGGTGTAGGTCGCAGACACGGCTTGGATCCTGCGTTGCTGTGGCTCTGGCGTAGGCCAGCAGCTATAGCTCCTATTCGACCCCTAGCCTGGGAACCTCCACATGCAGGTGTAGCCCTAGAAAAGACAAGACAAAAAAAAATAGGTTCAACCTTAATGAATCTCTTTAGAATTATGCTGAGTGAAAAAAAAAAATCCCCAAAGATGAAATACTGAATTATTTCATTCATATAACATTTTGAAATGACAAGATTTTAGAAACGGGATGGATGCGTGGTTGAAGGGGTCTCCTCCATCCCCACCAAGGGAAGGGGGTGTAGCTATAAAAGAGCAACAGAAGGGATTGTTGGTGATGGAAACATACTGATGTGGTGGTGGATACATGATCCCACATGGGCTAAAAGTGTGTAGAACTAAATACATACATGTACCACAATGCATAGACACAAATACAAGTGAAATGAGAAATCTGAATAAGAGCAGCTGTGTTTCAATGTCAATGTCAGCAGCCTGGGTTGCCATGTTATACATGGTTTATAGCAGAGGAGTCTGGATAAGGGATCCATGGGATAGCTCTGTCTTGTTTCTTAAAATTGTATGTAAATCAGTATTAACTCAATCAAAAATGTACTGAAATTTGAAAAATAAACAGGATCTGCCATGGCGGGAACAGCAGTGGTGAAAAGGAAGGGCACAGAGGGAGTTCCCGTCATGGCTCAGCAGTAAGGAAACCCACTAGTGTCCATGAGGATGCAGATTTGATCCCTGGGCTCGCTCAGTGGGTTAAGGATCCGGCATTGCCATGAGCTATTGTGTAGGTTGCAGACATGGCTCAGATCTGGTGTTGCTGTGGCTGTGGTGTAGGCCAACAGCTGCAATTCCCATCTGACCGCTAGCCTGGGAACTTTCATATGCCCACAGGCACAACCCTAAAAAAACAACAAACGAAAAAGGAAGTGCAGGAAAAATGAAAGCTTGGGGTCCTCACCCCCAATCCCACCTTCCCTGAGTGGATCCCACTTTCCTGGTCTCTCTGAATACAAAAACATTTAGACTATCTGCCCCCCTTTCATCCCTTCAGGCCCATCCCTATCCCTTAACCTGCAGATTCCCTGCCTCCCTGTCCACCTCTGATGAAGAAGCAACCACAACCCAGCAAGGTATCCTTGAGCCCCAGGGCCTATCCGAAGCTTCCATCCCCAGTCTTCCCTAAACATCTGACCTTGAACTAGGATCTTAACCCCCTTGATCCTCAGTTTCCTCATCTGTAAAATATAGGTACTCATTGCCTGCAGGGGCCTGTTGTGAGGATTAAGAACAATAGATTTAAAATACCATTGGTTCTACAGTTCCTAGGCAATATGCACAAACACCCATGTCCAAATCCCCTGCAGGGCTTTCACAGAAAAGAAGAGGATTAAGGCAGCTCAGAAGGACCCTTTATCAGGCCCTCAGTTGGTAACTCAGAGCAGAGCCCCTCAGAAAGTGTTCTGGGATGAGAAAGCAGAAGAGAAGAAACAGGATGCATTTTTTACCAAGTAGGCAGAAGAGGAAGGTGGCAGATAGAAAACAGGCAGGACTCACAAATGGAGAACAGAGTCAACGTTCAGAGGGCACGGGAGTGTAGGATGTATCTGAGGACTGGGATACGAAATCAAGGAAGAAGTCCTCCTATCTTCAAAAGAACTTACGGCCTAATGAGTAGGTATGGGGAGGAAGTAAAAAATTCTACAAATGCTGTCAGTTTGAAAGGGCTGTGAGAGAGGCAAGAAGCACGCATAACTGGGCACAAAAAATACATCTGAATCAGACCAGAGGGAGGTCAGAAGGCTCCCTGGAAGAGGTGGTGTTTGAATTGAGCTCTAAAGGACAAGGGTTGGTCAAGCCGAAAAGCTGGGGATGGGAGGAAGCAGGAAGCGGTAACAGCGCCAACAGGTGGAAGGCTGAGGTATGAAATGCCTGGATGTGGGGGTGGGTTGGGGAGAAGCAGGAAATGGGGAGGGGGGAGCAGGGGGCAGGGGGCAGAGGTGGGAGGGAGAGAGGAAGGGGGAATGAGGTGGGGGGATAAGGTGGGGAGAAAGAAGGAGGGACAGCATAGCAGGGAGAGGGTGTGGGAGAGAGGGAGGGGGGAAGAGGGGCCAGAGAGGAGCCCCGGAAAGGCCATTGGGCACTCTGGGTGGGCGCCACCATGAACATTTTCCTAATAGGAGCCGTCAGAAGATTTTAAATAGGCAAAGACATAATCAGATTCATGTTTGAGAAAGATCATCCCACTGCTGAGCAAGGGGAACCCGTTGGAGGTCAAAAGAATCTTTGGAGCTTGCTCCGTTTTTGAATGTTTTATTTTTGAAGAACTGTACGCTTGAAGAAACCCACCCACGAAAATGTGGAAGGAGCCCTTCTGAGATGGTTTCAGAAGAGCCTGCGCGAAGGCGTCAGAGAAGCAGTGTCCCCCACGCATCTCCTAAACGCAGCTGGCGTCTCTTCCCCGTGGCCCCTCTGCTGACCATGGCATCTTCTTCCCAGAAAACATGTGATGGGATGTCCCAGATGTATTCCTCATACCCACCCCCTTGAGGACTCTCTCCCCTCCACTAGACTGCGGGGTGGGCAGCCTGGGAGGCTGCCCACAGGTGTGGGCGAAGGGCTCCAGCAGAGAAGAGGCTGAGAGACACAGCTGTGTGGTGGCAAGGGAGCGGCTGGGAGTAGAAGCCTTTAGTACTCACTCCTGGGGTCAGTGCAGGTCCCGGGTGTTTGGGGTTCAGTCACCCCCTCTCTGAGCCTTCGGGGCTAGCTCACTTATTTACTGCTCCACTCTCTCCTCCTTGCCAGACCCACAAAGTAGGGACCAGGGACTGAGGGACCATGCCTGGCCTGCAGGAGACCTGTGTCCTTTGGCAAGCAGATATGCCTGTGCAAAGGGACCAGCTATCAACAATTCACCAGGAAGAGACTTCACAACAAGCTCCTTTGAAGGGGGGTGGGGGAAATCTGGAACCATCGGGCTCTCACCGCAGCAGTACTTTCCACTATTGCCCCTTAACTAGCGAGGATGCTGATAATGGAGGAATCGATTTAGATTAGCTCTTTCCTAGGGTTGAAGCGAACAGCAGAGCAGCAGGGACTTCTCAGCAGTGATGGGAACGGCTCTGCTCCTTCTGTGGGGGACCTCCCTGGACTCCCCCCACGTCCTCCCTGGTGACGAGCTGCACACATTTCCAACATCATTTCCACGGAAAGGGCAGCTGATTCACTCCAGAGCACTCTGGGTTTCACTACCAACAGGCTTGCCTCCTAGTATAGAGTGCTGGCCCGCTGCCACAAATGTCTGAGAGGACTGCTCGCTCAGCACAAATACCTTTTTCCATTCATTATTGTACCTGGAACACTTTGCACAGGGCCTGGTGGACAGTAGATGCAAATAGTAATAGTAATAATAATGATAATAATAATATAATATAACATAATATAATATAAGATGTGGATTTTGCCATGAAACCTTGCTGCAAATTTCAGCTCTTCTTCATTATTGCAGACAAATGACTTAATCTCTGGCCTGGATTTTTTTTTTTCCTTCTGTAAATTGAGCTACATGCTGTAGAGCACAGAGAACTCTACCCAATATTCTGTATCATCTCTGTGGGAAAAGAACCTTAGAGAGAATGGATATGTGTCTATGTATGACTAGGTCACTTTGCTGTACAACAGAATGATCACAACCTTGTAAATCAACTCTACTTCAATCAAACTTTTTAAAAAACAGGCTACACGATAATTATGAGAATTAAATCACAGAGTGAAATCATTCTAACTCAATAGGTCCATCATGTGAATTACATTCCCCCTCTGCCTTCTTGTGGAATAAATACTTACATAGACAGTAATCTATTGTATTTATGACCTACAGATTTGCACGATAGTTTTGGCTGAGGAGCATTTTTCTGAGTAGTGGGGCTCCCTGGGGAAGAGTGTTCCAAGAGCAAGTTCAAGGCCCCGGGCTGGACTGTCCCTGGCATGTTTGAGAAACAAGAAGGGAAGAGTGAGAAAGGAAAAGAGCAGGAGGAGACGAGAAGAGAAAAACAAGGATGCCGGGAGGCAGGTTGTTTTATCTCTGTACACCTATGAGGGAGTCAGAAAATCATCACAGGGTTTTGAGCAGAGGCATGGAAAGACCTGACACAGGGTGGCAGGGTCACTGTAGATGCTACGTTGACCACACACTGAACAGGACATGAGTGGAAGCCGGAAAACCAGCAAAGAGACTCCTGCAAATATTCAGAAGAGGGAGGGAGGAAGTTGGCGTGGACTCAGGGGTATCGGGGAGGTTGGGAAAAGTGGTCAAATTACAGATTATTTAGCAAGCAGAGCCTGGCAGAATTTGCTGCTGGATTAGCTGTGAGGTGCATGGGGGGTGGGGGGGGGGAGAAGAGTCAAGAATGACTACCAGGTTTGCAACTTGTGCAATCAGAAGAAGGGAGTTGCCACATCCTGAGAGTCTAGGCATGGGGATGGCAAAGTCTTTCCAGGCCACTTGGAAGCCACAGAGAGCTGTAAAACCTAAAGTGATAGAGAAATTTAAAGTCAGGTTGTCTAGTGCAAAAGTCAGGGCTCTTCCCTCCTATCATGCTGTGTCCACTTCAATATGTTGAAGGGTTCAGAGGAGATAATTCTGTTGGAGGTATTAAGACAGACCTCAGGGGAGTTTCTGTTGTGGCACAGAGGAAATGAATCTGACTAGTATCCATGAGGATGCAGGTTCGATCCCTGGCCTCACTCAGTGGGTTAAGGATCCGGCGTTGCCATGAGCTGTGGTGTAAGTCACAGAGGTGGCTCGGATCTGGCGTTGCCATGGCTGTGGTGTCAGCTGGCAGCTACAGCACCAATTTGACCCCTAGCCTGGGAACTTCCATATGCCACAGGTACAGCCCTAAGAAGCAAAAAAATAAAACAACAACAAAAAACAATAAAAACCCCACCAGACTTCAGAAGGGTGTGGTATCTGAGCAAGGAATGGAGCAGAGAAACCATCATGATATAAAAAATAGCTTGAGCAAAGGTCAGGGGACCTGAAGGTGCCTGCTGTGTATTTTGATGTGTCTTCAACTACACGCAAGGTACACTACATGGGAGAGAAACGTAAAAGTATATATTGACAATGGGAGACATTGAACACCATGCCTGGAAGCTGTAATTGAATCATTTGGACAGTGAGAAGCTGTTGAAAGCAAGAAGTAAGAGGTGAGAAGGTGGGTGTGGACTATGTTTTTAAAAGAAGAAATGATGGTTTGGAGAAACAAGAGGTTAGAACCCAGATGACTAATGAAATAATCCAAACCCACACGAGAGTAGTGCTGTTAGAAAACGGCAGTGATCTTCCCTTTCTCTCTAGTTGTTTTCCATGCTCTCCCTTGGGTGTTCTGAATCTGTTTCCTTTTCTTTTTTTTTCTTATTAGAGTATAGCTGATTTATAATGTAGTGTCAATGTCTGCTGTACAGCATAGTGACCCAGTCATATATATATAAAATTCAAGAATAAAGAAAATAATTTTAAGGTAATATTTAGAAAGAAGTAATAAATTAAAAATGGTAAACGTACATAAATCTAAATAAAAATTCTGTGTAAAACATAAAAAAAAAGAAAACAGAAAAAGTATAATTTAGGAAACATTTGGTAGTGAAATTGACTGTACTTGGGGACTGATCAGATGAGGGGAGTGAAAGCGGGGAACATGTCAAAGGGGTCCCAGGGGTCCAGCTTGCTTGGCTTTGATATGGATGTAATTAGCAAAGATGAGCAATGCAGGGGAAGAAGCAGATTTAGATGGGAAAATAAACGGGGGCAGGGGGGGCGGAGATAAATTGGATGTGTGCGCTCTTGAGTTTGAAGAGTCTGGGGGCATATCCACATGCAGATTTTTTCAAGTCTTCAGAAATCAGGAGAGAAGTTAGGGCTAGAAAGCCAGATTTAGGAGTCATCAGCATAGGTGTGATATCCAAAGATTTGGGCCTAAATGAGATGATTCAGGAGAACGTGAAGTCTGACAAAAAGGGGACCTGGCCCAGACCCTTGAGAAACACTTGCCTTTGAGGAAAAGATGGGAGAAGTGAAAGCCAGGAGACTCTTTAAAGGACAGAGGACAGGGGCTTAGAAGACGTTGTGGACAGTGTCAGGGTTCATTAGCATGAGAACCGAGACACTGCACGACACCTGATCATGGAAGCCTCTGGTTACCTTCCAAAGAGCATCTTGTCTGAAGTGCTTGGAGAGGAAAAAGCAAAATTAGTGGAAGAGGTAACAATTTAGAAACAGACCTTAGGCTAGACATGGAAGACATCAGAAAGGACCCTGAAGTGTCTATGAAAGTTTTTCATTGTTGCTGTTTCTTTGTTTTTTAATCTCTCTCTCTTTTTTTTTTTTAGGGCCACACCCATGGCACATGGAAGTTCCCAGGCTAGGGGTCAAATCAGAGCTGCAGCTGCCAGCCTACACCACAGCCACAGCAACGCCAGATCTGAGCCACATCTGTGACCTACACCAGAGCTCATGGCAACACCAGATCCTTGACAAGGCCAGGGATCCAACCCACATCTTCATGGATACTAGTCAGGTTTGTTACCACTGAGCCACCATGGGCATGCCCGTTTTTTAATCTTCATTTTTATTAAGACATGAAAAAAACAGAGGATGTTTATGAGCAGAAGGAAGGGATAAGCCAGTGGGGAGGGAAAGACTATAGACACAAAAGAGAAAGGTGATATTTCACAGGACTGGGGAATGGCAGACATTTGCAGAAGTCACCGTGGAGACTGGGATAAAGGGTACCGTGGGCAGCAAGTGAGTGATGGGCAACAAGTCAGGTCTCAGAGAGGATGGCGGGAGGAGAGGGGAGGAAATAGAGCACATAGGCAGCACAAGAGATGAGAGAAAGCAGGGAAGACTGGAGCTGGGGCCATTCAGTGTTTATGCTGAAAGGTACACTAAGCTCTGACCCTTTGACCCCTCCTACTCTGTTGGTGGGAATGTAAATTGATGCAGCCACTATGGAGTACAGTATGGAAGGTCCTTAAAAAACTAAAAATAGAACTATCATAAGATCCAGCAATCTCACTCCTGGGCATACATCTGGAGAAAACCATAATTTGAAAAGATACACGCACCCCTATGTTCATTGCAGCACTAGTCACAATAGCCAAGACATAGAAGTAACCCAAATGCCCATCTGCAGATGAATGGGTAAAGATGTGGTACATTTACTCAGTGGAATACTACTAAGCCATAAAAAGAACTAAAGAATGCCATTTGCAGCAACATGGATGGACCAAGAGATTATCACACTAAGTGAAGTAAATCAAAGACAAATATCATATAATGTCACTTATATGTGGAATCTAATTTAAAATGGTACAAAAGAACTTATTTGTAAAACAGGAACAAATTCACAGGTTTCAAAATCAAACTTACGGTTACCATAGGGGAAAGCATGGGGAGAAGGGATAAATTAGGAGGATGGGAATAACATATACACTCTGCTGTATATGAAATATATAATTAACAAGGGCCTATTGTATGGCACAGGGAAATCTACTCAATGGTCTGTAATAACCTATTTGGGAAAATAGAATGGCTGTATATAAATGCATAATTGATTCACTTTGCTGTACACATGGAACTAATACAATATTGTGAGTCAACTATACTCCGATAAAATCAAAAAATAAAAAATAAGGGGTTCCCATCGTGGTTCAGCAGTAACAAACCCAACTAATATCCATGAAGATGTGGGTTTGATCCCTGGCCTCGCTCAGTGGGTTAAGGATCAGGCATTGCTGTGAGCTGTGGTGTAGGCTGCAGACGTGGCTTGGATCTTGTGTTGCTGTGGCTCTGGCACAGGCCTTCAGGTGCAGCTCCAATTTGACTCCTAGCCTGGGAACCTCCATGTGCTACATGTACAGCCCTGAAAAGCAAAATAAAATGAAATGAAAATTAAAATAATAAAAAATAAATTTAAAAAATTTAAAATGGCACAAATGAAATTATTTACAAAATTGAAACAGACATATGAAACAAACTTATGGTTATCAAAGGGGAAAGGGGGAGGAGGGGTAAATTAGGTGAATGAGAGCAGCAGATACACACTACTGTATATAAAATACATAACAAGCACCTACTGTATGGCACTGGGAACTCTACTCAATATTCTGTAATAACCTCTATGGGAAAAGACTCTGAAAAAAATAGATGCATGGATAACTGAATCACTTTGCTGTACACCTGAGATGAACACAATGTTGTAAGTCAACTATACTCCAATATAAAATTTTATTTATTTATTTATTTATTTTGTCTTTTTGCCTTTTCTAGGGCCGCTCATGTGGCATATGGAGGTTCCCAGGCTAGGGGTCGAATTGGAGCTATAGCCTCCGGCCTATGCCAGAGCCACAGCAACGCAGGATCCGAGCTGCCTCTGTGACCTACACCACAGCTCACGGCAACGCCAGAACCTTAACCCACTGAGCAAGGCCAGGGATCGAACCTGCAACCTCATGGTTCTTAGATTCGTTAACCACTAAGCCACGATGGGAACTCCTAAAATTTTAAAACGTATTTTTTAAAAAGCACTGCTCCTTTGGAGGATAGTCCTGGTGGACAGTGAGTAATTGGGACAACATGGAGAGGCTGAATGGCACAGTCACAAAATCGCTTTTTGTCTATATCCATCCCCACAGATCAAGAACAGGAGTAGCTGAGATGGCTTGCGGGGTGAGGTTCTTGGCAGAGACAGGAGCTCCACATCTGCTTTGACTCCCTTCAAACTCAGCCTGATTTAAAATGAAACGCTGATACAGGATTTACTTGAAGGGCCAAAGTCAGATGGAAATTTTTTCAATTCTAAAATTCCAGCCCAGCCAGAAGAACTCAAAGCCCTCAGGAGAAATGTAAAGGGCTGTCCAGGCCCACAATAAAACTTGGATAAATGGGGATGTGGTTCCTATTTTAACTTGTATGTTAGTCCATGTTTCTGCAGCCAATGATTTGAGAAAGAGAAAGTAGGTCTTTTGATAAAAAGAAAAATGAAAGTTTTTTTTAAAAGCCAGTCAAGATCCTATCAACTCCAAAGAAGACGGACATATGGCTAATAGGCACCTGAAAAGATGCTCACATTGCTAATTATTAGAGAAATGTAAATCAAGACTACAATGTGGTATCACCGCACATTGGCCAGAATGGCCATCATTAAAGTCTACAAATAATAAATGCTGGAGAGGGTGTGGAGAAAAGGGAACCCTCTTACACCACTGATGGGACTGCAAATTTGTACAGCCATTATGGAAAACAGTATGGATTTTCTTCAAAAAAACTGAAAATAGAGTTACCATGTGATCCAGCAATCCCACTCCTGGGCATATACCCAGACAAAACTATAATTCAAAAAGATACATGCACTCCTATACTCATAGCAGCACTATTCACAATAGCCAAGGCATGGAAACAACCCAAGTGTCCAACAGAGGAATGGATAAAGAAGATGTGGTATATACATATTATGGAATATTACTCAGAATGAAATAATGCCATTTGCAGCAATAGGGATACAACTAGAGATTATCATACTAAATCAGACTATAAGTCAGAAAGAGAGAAATACCATATGATATCACTTACATGTGGAATTTCAAATACAACACAAATGAACCTACCTATGAAACAGAAACAAACTCAAAGACATGGAGAACAGACTTTAGGTTGCCAAGGTGGGGAGGGAGGATGAGGGAGGGATGGAGTGGGAGTTTGGGATTGGCAGATGCCAACTATTCTATATATAGGACAGATAAACAATAACGTCCTACTGGATAGCACAGGGAACTATATTCAATATCCTATGATAAGCCATAATGGAAAGGAATATGAAAAAGAATGTACATATGTATAACTGAATCTCTTTGCTATACATCAGAAATTAATATTGTAAGTCAACTATACTTCAATAATTTTTTTTTACTTTTAAAAAAGATCCTATCAATATGTCATAAAACCAGCTTTGCTTTATTTTAAGGTTGAAGGTGTTACGAGCTAAACACAGGCTGGTGGATTTCTGGATCACTGACAATAGTAACATCTCTAGAAATTTGCCCTCTAGAGTGATCCATCGGTCTTCAGAAATCTCTGCACTTGGGTATATTTAGATTTGTCTCTTTAAGGTCCAATGAATAAGCTGCAACCCCTTGCTTTAAAAACCCCTTTTTGCCTCCTGGAAGAGTCTGTGGTGTGTGTCTTGAAGAGCGCTAGTTCACTGTTCCCTTTTCTGTTCTTAAATGTTAAAGTGACTGAGGGTTGTATCGGTCCAAAGTTATTTTTGCAATAATACAGTATGGTTTGATATAAGACCTACTTGCTTCTTCTCAGTTTTAGCTACCCAACACATGATCTTCTAAACATAAGGAAGGAGTTTTTCTCTCTGAAAATTTCCTAACTCCCGGCCTCTGGTTTTGACATTGCCTTTCTTGGCATTTCCATTGGCACTTGGCTGTTAGATCTCTTAAGACACCTCTCATCCAGCAATTTGTATAGTAGTTATTTTTACACTTGGGATGCACCCCTCAGTGCTGTCCCACAAAAGCTGGGTACAGAAATGGGGAGATATTGGTCACTTCTACATCCTCTGAAGCATTTGGCCCCTTTGTAGTGAATCAATGCTGATCGAATTTTACCATCGTGATAAAACTAAGAAAGAAACCAAGGTCTCAGCAGCCAGTGTGAGCTCACCATCAAATAGAGTTTGGAGGCAACAGGATGTGTGTGTGCCCTTTACTCCAGAGCCAGGACCATCCTATATGTGGAATGACACCCCAGGGGTATACAAGCAGTGTGCTATTAGTGGTATGCTTGTCGCCAATCAAACCTCAAGGACTTTTCTGCCTGTTATTCCACACACAAAATAGAAGATCCTGAACAAAAACGTCTACCAGGCCAGTCTCTATAGCCTGAAAGTGTACAGGAATGGGGTCCTATAAAACCCCGCTCCATTTGGTGCCAAGACATCTGACCAGCTCTCACCACTATTAAAAGAAGTCTTCACCAACCTCAATCACAACTTGGAGACTTACATGTCACAGGTAGAACCACAGCCCTGAAGGGATTCTCTATTGCTAAGGCAACCAATGGCTGCCCAGCTTGGGAGAATCTAAGATGCCGTGGGACATCGTTGTGTGTTGAGTTTATTTTTTAAAAAAGCAGGTGTTTAAAATAACTTAAAAAAAAAGGTGCATGTCACAGAAATGAAAAAAGCAGCTTCTGAAAAACATTCTGCCCAGGCTCACCCAGGGGATTATGGAAATAAAGGAAAGTTGTTCTTTGCCACGTCCGTAATTCAGTTTAGACAGCTGAGCTCTGACTATGATTACAGAGGATTATACCGAAGCCCTGCTGGCAGATCCAGGGAAATGAATAATGATATAATAATGTATCCAGGGCCTGCTCTTGGCCAGCTATTCTGTTAGGTGCTTTATATACATTACTGCTAATCCTTGCTCTATTCCTACAAGGCGCGCATCTTCCTCACAGCCTGACAGACGAGGAAACTAAGGCTCAGAGCATTTCAGTAATTTGCCCCAAAGTCAAGCCGCTACCAAATGCCCCAGCCAGGATTTGAAGGCAAAGCCCATTGTGGAGTCCACTTGACTCCAAAGCCCAGACACTTTGCATGTCATCAAATTCCCTTTATGATACCCAAATTCAAAAACAGGAAGCGTCATCTTGACAAAATATGATACTCATTCATTAAAACAAAGTCCAGAAAAGGTAAGCATTCACATTACCTCTATTCATAGAAAAGCTCCCAAATGCTAGTGAGCTGTGTAATGTAGGCAATAGAACTTGAATTCCCAGTCAGATTCAGCTCAAATCATGGTACCATTTGTTAAGTCTCTAAGTGCACCTAAAACCTCCCATCTTTCTTCAGCCCAACATCCTAACTCCATCCAGCTCCTCAAGGAGGAGCTCAGATCTTTCCTCCTTCCCTCCGAGTCACCTCTGTGACCTATGCTGCAACTTACGGCAACACTGGATCCTTAAGCCACTGAGCGAGGCCAGGGATCGAACCTCCATCCTTATGGACACAATGTCAGCTTCTTAACCTACTGAGCCACAATGGGAACTCCTAACCTTATTCATTCTTTATCACCTCTCAGCATCCAGTACAGCATCTCTGGAACAGATCAGGTTTTTAATAAGTATGTGTTGAGTTCACCTGGACAATCACTTAGTCACTTCAGGAATTCTAAGGCAGCATGAGGCCACTCTCCAGAATATCAAATAGGTATCACCAGATTTTGATGACCATAAACCATGGCTTCTTCACACTTGAACTACTGATGCCAGAAGGCATCGATTCCTTACAAACACTCTAATTTTTATGAATCCTCAAATTTGAGTACTGTGGGATTTTCAGATTCTATATGGAATTAGCTCAGAGAAGTTTCATTTAGCAACTCCTA
This sequence comes from Phacochoerus africanus, assembly GCF_016906955.1. NCBI lineage: Eukaryota > Metazoa > Chordata > Mammalia > Artiodactyla > Suidae > Phacochoerus > Phacochoerus africanus. The sequence goes on from NC_062549.1 coordinate 64,700,591, forward strand.
CAACCACTTTTGGGCTCAGGCTCATACAACAATTGGTACCCATAATAAGAACATTAAAAACTTCTTCCCTGAGGATAAGAAAGCATTCTTACCTATGTCATTGGATCAAGAGTTCATGTTATTTCTGGAGTGCTTTAATGGGTGTTAATTTGCATACTAGGAAGAAAGGGAAAAAAAAGAGCATCCAGGCTATATGTGCAGATAGATCAAATCACAAATTAATGAATTTCATAGGAAACCCAATTATAGACATCCCTAAATATGGTGAGGAAGAGATAGCAAAAAAAAAAAAAAAAAACCCAAGGATGTAAGAATGTTCAAGCTGTTCACAAGCCACCCATCCATGGAACCATCTGTCTACACATCATGCTGCTCAGAGAAATTGGATCATCATTCCAGAGAGCAGCTCTCCTGCTTTCCAGAGCACAGTCAGGAAGTGGTCCAGTGAACACTCTGGCTGGAAGCCATGTCTGGGGCCTAAAATTAGCTCTGATATAGGAAAGATCACAGGGAATTAGCACACATCCAGATATTGGGCAAAAAGAGGCAAAAACACCAACCTGCTTTTGAGAACGAACCAAGCAGCTGCGGTAAGAAGCCTTATAGTTTATACAACTTCTCCAGAAGACAAACCATCAATCCTGGAAAACTCTTCTTCAAAACGACTTGAAGTATGAAATAGGTGATCCTATTAAACACTTTCTTTGTTCCTTTTCGGTTTTGAATGCTCTGAAGGAACTATTTTCTAAGTCTGATCCCCCAGCTCATTCCCACCAAACCATGTACAATCATCTTTGTAACAGTTGATGGAACTATAGTTGCAGTGAACTTGACAATCAGAATGCAAACCCTATTGGGTCCATCTTGTTGGCTATCATAACCGTAGGATCCAACCAGATCAGACAGTCCATAGAGTCAGACACTCAACAGAAGTTTGTTGTAGGTGTGCATGCACACATGAATGTTCAATAAACATGTGTAAGCAACATGCTCTGCCCTGGGAACCACGTTAGGTACCAGATCCAGATAGTAAAAGGAATCAGAAACCAGCAGAGCCAATCTGGCCGAAATCAATTAATAGCAATATCTACAAACTTGATTCTAGAGCCAAAAAAACTCTAAGACAAATGAGCTGATTCTGGATGCCCCTTTTTCCTCCTCCCCTTCCCAAGCCACAATTTCATACCGTAATTGTGGTGCCACCCCTGACAGAGTATTGCCAGTTCTGCTGAGGTCACAGGGGCCCAGGTGGAAGGCAGTGCAGGGAACAGTTGGGAAGGCATGTGAGGTGGCCACGCCAGGGGGTTTCAGTAGAGTTGCTGTCAGGCTACTGAGTGATCACCGGCTCAATAAAATACTTTAACAGGCCAGCAGGCATTGGCTTTTTAGCTGCACCTCCCAAAGATTCCTCACAGCCTAAAGGCAGAGAGTGCACAGTAACTGGGCAAGTCCAGCTGGCTAGGGGCAACTCGTCACTCATCTTCACAGAGTGTAGAGGACATCTCCACAGGGGCTGAATCTGGTTGGGTAAAAGCTGGCGATCTCCTTTCACTGTCTGGTCTGGGCGCTGCCTACATCCCCTGTGGTCTAATTGCAAACAAATGTTAAGGCTCCAGCCGTAGGATGAGGCTCTATTGAGGAGACCACCAATCTTTATCCTTCCCAAAGCTCTGATTCATACACCCGCTCTTGAGTATCAGGGTCTGTACTGATTTTGTACAGGATTAGGCTAGAGACGTTTCTCTAGCAGTAAGGGGTGGTGATAAGACCATCCCCTGGTTTGCGTCACTTTGGACTAAGAAACATGACTCTGCAAAAGTCGGGGAGGAAATAAGAACTGGGGTGTGGACGTGGAGAGGAAGAGGAAGAGGGTATTTTCACCCAGTAATTAAGCAGTGAAAAGTAGGACAGGCCAATAGAAGGAAGAAGGTAGGTCATGTCATTAGAATATACATCAGTCTTTAGGAATGAGGCTTCTATAAAGTTCCCAGCACTTTTAGGTTTAAATCCTGCAGTAATAATTTGCTGGTACAATGGATGACCTTACTTCTCATAGTGGTGCCTGAATTAAAACTTTTAAAATTTCCAGCTCTGGGAGTTCCCATAGTGGCGCAGCAGAAACGAATCTGACTAGGAACCATGAGGTTGTGGGTTCAATCCCTGGCCTTGCTCATTGGGTTAAATTGCCGTGAGCTGTGGTGTAGGTCGCAGACGCGGCTTGGATCTGGTGTTGCTGTGACTGTGGTGTAGGCCAGCAGCAACAGCTCCGATTAGACCCCTAGCCTGGGAACCTCCATATGCCGAGTGTGTGGCCCTAAAAGGACAAAGGAAAAAAAAAAATCCAGCTCTGATCAGGGCTTGGAGAATTAAGCACTCCCATACACCTTCAGAGAGAATCAAAATTGGGGCAGTCTTTCTGGAAAGAAATTTGCTAATAACTATCAAATAAAAAAATTTAATTTCCTTTTGACTCCATATTTTCACACTAAGAATCGGCCCTGCAGACATTCAATACCTGCCAATCTATGCCAATATTATGTGTACTGCTAAATTAATCTCTGCTAAGAAATGCTTTGTCGCATTCATCTAACTTGCTTGCTTTTAGTTCTTTATGAATTTAGTGTATTACTCTCACTAATTATCTTACTAATAAAGTAATATTACTTGCAGCAAGAAGGCATTCAACACTTAACTGAATCCCTCCTGTGCGCCAAGCATAGTGCTAGGGGCTTTTGCATAACCTCTTCAACAAGCCAACATCTTGGATAGGTTTGTCTCCACTTTTTGAGACAAGAGAACTGAGACTCAAAGAAAGCATGGTCTGGGTCATAGCTGACAAATGGCAGAATTAAACTCTTAAGACTCTTCTTTCAAATCCAGTTCTCTACACCACCAAGGAAAAGAACACCGGAGAGTATGCATGCTTCTAGAAACATCAGCACTGTTGAGTTTCGGAATAAACTTACCCTGCTTCAGTGTCACACTTGAAAATCAAGAAAGAAAAGTATCTGTTATGTTGACAGGTTAGAGTGGGAGGAGCCATTTCAATGAAAAATCACTCTCCATATTTTAAGTCAATTTTAATGACTTAAAGGAGTGGAAAAACACTCATGATGATTTTTCGAGCCCTTTTCAGCTGCTTTCCTCTTGGCTCACAAAACTTCACCACGGTCTTGTAGCCGTGGAAGAATTATTTTCATCCCGCAAAAGACCTGAAGATTTCTTTCTAATAGCTCTGTTCAGTCCTTGGGTAAATAGAAATAATTCCACTCCCTTTTCAAAACACAGCCCCTCGTATGTATTCTGAGGGATGCAGAGGGATGTGTGGAAATTATAGCTCAACTCAGATTCACAGCCTGAGGTTACAAGGCTCCTGGCCAAGTTTTCACCTACACAGAATCATTTGCCAGACTCAACCACTCTGCTTCGACCCGAAGGAAAATGCTAACATGATTTAACTGTAGTTAAGAATTCCAGTAGGTACTTGCTCAATGTAGCATAATCTTTTCCATGCGTGGAGAAAAGGAAATCTCTTGCTAATCTACGCCTCACTTCAAACAATCACGTGTTGGAGCTCTCTCCTCCATCAAAGCCGAAGCAATTTAATGAACTTTAAATCGACTTGGTAGAAGCGAGATAATTATGGGAATGGCAACAAATTCATGGATACAAGAGCTTTAGAAACGGCTTACATGGCTAAATAATTTTTACACATTAAAAATAGTCAAAGAGTGTCTTGGGAAAACCACAGTCACGCTTTGCTCATCATTTCTCTTTCACTTCCTTATTGAAAATTATTTCAAGAACAGGATATGGGAGAAGAGGAGGCGGACTTTGTGATCTAGAGGGAAGGAGATAGTCCACGTGCCAGTGACAGGAGAGGGGACTTGCTAAAGAGAGCAGGAAAGGGAAAGGGCTGGAAGAGAAAGTGTTTCGGGCCAGACCTTGGGGCAGTAGGCAGGGTGGTTATACCACATACAACCCCTTTGTAGTTTCTCTGTGATCTCTTGCCAAAAGCAGATAATTTAGCAATGGTAATAAAGGAGCGATTTACCTTATAGCTGATGTGGCAGGAAAATCACTTTAAGTTACTTTTTTCCCCCCAGGCAAAGGGACAGTAGAGCCCACAGCCCTCAAGTTTCACAGTAACAACATGGCACCATTGACATGTAAAACTAGTTTAGAGAATTTCTAAGGAGGTAAGAGCACAAATTAGAAATGGAGAAAATCAAAGCCAAAAAGACGGGTCGGTGTCAAAACGTACGAACCTAAAAATTCACACACAACTATTCCAGTTCAAAGGGCCAACTTAGCTGTGGCTGCTTCTCCCAGGACAGCTTAGCAAGTGGTGACTTCAAAGCGAGTATTTGAGAGGCTGATGCTTCGCGTTTCTACCTAAAGGTCAGGGTGGGGGTGGGGTGGGAGTAGGTTGGGGCTGAAGATGCGGGGGACAGGTGGCTCTGATCAATTTGACTGCCTCTTTGGGAGGATGGTGTAAACCACAGTGTAAGCAAAAGGGTCGTTTAAGGAGGTGTTTAATGCCCGAGGTTGTTAGATGGGCTGTTTTACCAGTAGAAATGGGTTTAAATATACATAACTGCAGTAACGGAACATGCTTCAGGGAGTTCCTGTTGTGGCTCAGTGGTAACGAACCCAACTAGTATCCATGAGAATGCGGGTTCCATCCCTGGCCTCGCTCTGTGAGTTAAGGATCCTGCATGGCTGCAGCTGTGGCTGTGGTGTAGTCTGGCAGCTGTAGATTTGATTCCACCCCTAACCTGGGAACTTCCATGTGCCACATGCGTAGCCCTGAAAAGCCAAATAAATAAATAAATAAATAAATAAATAAATAAATAAATAAATAAGTTTCAGAACTACCTGGAGATATACAAAACTGAAGATTTTTCCATAAGAACTCTCAACCTAGAGAACCTGTGGGGAAGAAACAGAAGACAAATAGAAACACCTGTATTGAGATCCAGGAGTGGATCCTAGTCGGTGAAATGTTTCTCTGGGATCTTCAGATCTTCTATGATAAGACGAGTGCAGAGCTGCTAGACCTCTCCACTAGTCAACTCATTCTTTCTCTCTTTTGCAGTAGAGCCCTTTTTTCAGGGTTGGAATGTGCTCAGTTACAAAGAACTAAATAAACGACAGCCTTTTCCAGCCTCCTTTACAGCTTGGGGTGCTCACAAGCGATAGTTTAGGCAGGGATATAAAAAGAGAAGGGACTGGAACAGGGCTTCAAAGACTCTTCAGATGTTCCCATTGTGGCTCAGCAGGTTAAGGACCCAATGTTGTCTCTGTGAGGATGCAGGTTCGATCCCTGACCTTGCTCAGTGGGTTCAGGATCCAGCATTTCTGTGACCTGTGATGTAGGTTGCAGACGAGGCTCAGACCCCACAGTGCTGTGGCTATGGTGTAGGCCTGCAGCTGCAGCTCTGATTCAGCCCCTAGCCTGGGAACCTCCCTATGCCATAAAAAGGAAGAAAAGACAAACTCTTTAAAGGCTCCTGATGCAAGTGGGGCAGATTCCTTTCACCATTTTCCTTTTCCCTTCTTCCGCTTGATAAATGCACAAATTGGCTTGGGTTCAGATGCCATCTTGGGAATGTGGGAACACATCCTGAGGATGGCAACGTTGAAGCCCAAATCCTTGACGGATCGTGAAGTCGCTGTGCCAGTCCTGAACCACCTTTCTCCATTCTGCCTTTACAAGCAATAAAAACAACCCTGGATTTATTTTAGCTATTGGGTGTTTTGAGGAGAAAAGGTAGGGGGTGGGCTTCCTATTGCAGCAAGGTAACTTCTCACTTTCACAGAATACAAGGTGACTCTTTGACCTTTCCTGTCCCGTTCTCCTGTAGAGACCCTTCCCTTTGGTTTACCAAGTTCAAATATTTAAAATATAAAGTTCCCTGGGAAGGATACATAAAGTTTCTAGGAGTAAATGCTATCAGATCCCTTTTCTCCCAAAGCAAACCATTTATTCAATAGAAGGAATGAGAATGTTAATTTTAAGAGTTACTGTGTGGGTCATTGCCAGTGAAACCTGATGACAGTGTGCATAGGGCTGACCACAACTCAGAAATTTCTACTAATTCTCCTAACTACTGCTCAGCTTCACCTGATGTTTTAGGAAAATCTAGGAATGAAGAATCTGTCTTTTGAATATTTCTACCTTGACTATAATCAGATCCAGAGAAAAAAAATAAAATTATATTCAAAAATACCTGTGGAGACACAAAACTGAAGCGTTTATGGTGAGAACTCCCAACCCACAGAGCCAGGTTGTGTCATGGAGGGAGACAGGAGAAAAGACAAATGGACATGATTCCTGTTGGGATTTGGGGAATATTTTAAACCTTTAGGAATTTCCATGGAGACTTGGAAGCAAAATTAAAAGGAAAATCAAAGTCAGTATAAAGTGATTTGATGACTTCTTTTTTAAACTCCTTGTTTCCATTTTGGAGATTATGTATCTCTAGAAATAAGAAAAGAAGATGGAGGAGTTCCTGCTGTGGCACAGCAGGTTAACGATCTAGTGTTGCCTCTGCGGTGGTGTGGGATCCATCCCCAGCCCAGCCCAGGGGATTATGGATCTGGCATTGCCAGAGGTGTGGCGTAGGTTACAGCTATAGCTTGGATTTGATTCCCCGCCTGCGCGCTTCCATATGCTGTGAGTGTGGCAAAAAAAAAAAAAAAAAAGGAAAGAAAAGAAAAGAAGCCAGAGGCAGCTCCAAGTCCCTTTTTGAGGATCTCATAGGATCTGTGGGTTCAAAATGTGAATAATAAATCCCTCTCCTCTGGTATGCTCTGCTCCATCAGTTACTAGAGCCCCTGACAGGTTTAGGAAGACGTTTCAGTTCAAGGAAGACCGAGATGCAGAGGGAAGATGTGCTGGGGTGGAAGGAAGACCACGTATTGCCTTGCTCCTCCTCTTCCCACCCCATCCTCTTTTTTTGTTTCACTTTTGTCTTATTTTTTCTTCCACTTTATTGCTTTTTTCTTTATTTTTTATTTAATTAAAATTTTTAATACAATTTTTAAAGATCACGTTCCATGTACAGCTTTTACAAAATATTAGCTGTATTCCCTATGTCGTACAGTACATCCTTGAGCCCATCTTACACCCAATAATCTGTACCTCACAGTCCCCCCCCTTATGTTGCCCCTCCACTTTCCCCTTTGGTAACCACTAGTTTGTTCTCCAGGTCTGCAAATCTGCTTCTTTTTTGTTATATTCACTAGTTTGTTTTATTTTTTAGAGTCCACGTATAAGCAATATCATGTAGTATTTGTCTTTCTCTGTCTGATTTATTTCACTTAGCATAATAGCCTCCAAGTCCATCCATATGGCTGCAAATGGCAAAATTCCTTTCTTTTTTATGTCTGAGTAGTATTCCACTACATATATATATGTATATACACCACATCCTCCTTATCTATTCATCTGTTGATGGACACTTAGGGTGTTTCCATATCTCGGCGATTGTGAACAGAACCTTGGGGTAAAAGTATCTTTTCTCACCCTAGCTACTTTTAAAAGCCCTTTATCCACTATCTTGACAAAAAAAGCCAAGTCATCTCTTTGCTGGTGACTGTGATGGTGAGATGCAATGGCTCAATCGTTGTCAAGCATGGACTGTGCTCAATGTTTTATATGAATAAACGATTTAGCTCCATGACAACGAGTTAACATAATCCTCTGGACTGTGAGACTCAGAGATAAGTGGCAAGTTCTAGTGGAAGGTAATCATAGTGGAGGGCGGAGATTTTTAAAGAAGTAAGTCAGCCCCCAGCACTTAAGCCCCACATGGTTTCAGCCTACAGCCCTTTAATACCCCCACAGCATCTCCATGGATGAGATTTCCATTCCAGCCTGTGAAAGAAAGGAAGAAAAAAGGAAGGGAAGCAATAGCGGAAAATAGCCAGCTTTTATTCTCTAAATGGAGAAAAGTGACATAAGCAGGTTAGACGGAGGGGACTTTGGAAGCAAATGTCACAGAGACCCTGGTGTGACAGACTCATGATCATATGAAAGTAGAGGCGGTGGGACATTCTTATTGTCCAATAACCCCGTGGCCAGGAAATCAGTCACAAGGTCCCTTAGAGAATGGTTTGCAAGGAGCTGAATACAAAATCCCCAAACCAGCCACTTTGAAAGAAACCTGCCTGAGATTTTTAAGCCTCCTTGTTGGGGGTTGAGGTGTGTGGGGTTTGTATTCCAAAGATATGCTTTTGCTTTAGACTTTGTAAGTCTTAGAAAAATAGCGAAGTTTTCTTTTCTTTTCTTTTTTTTTTTTTTTTTAGGGCTGCACCCACAGCACATGGAAGTTCCCAGGCTAGGGGTCGAATCAGAGCTGCAGCCTTCGACCTACACCACAGCTCATGGCAACACCAGATCCTTAACCCACTGAGCAGGGCCAGGGAGCGAACCCACATCCTCATGGATGCTAGTCAGGTTCGTTAACCGCTGAGCCACAATGGAATGCCTGAAGTTTTCTAAAGATGGGTCCAGACACAGTTCTTATACTATTAAGATACAATATCTTATTATAAGTATCATATTATAATCTTATATCTCATCTATAAGAGAAACAGTAATTGTCTATGTTAAATATATCTGTTACTGCTACTGTTGTTATTGTATAACTTGGGGGCAGGAGGAGAGCTTGGAGGAAACTAAAATCTAACCAGGAGGAGCAAGTCATTCCTGCTTTAGAGACATAAAAACTTATAGCGGGTTGGAGGAGGGAAGGATTGGGGGTTTTCAATTAGCAGAAGCAAACTATTACATAAGATGAATAAACAACAAGGTCCTACTGTGTAGCACAGGGAACTATGTTCAATCTTCTGTGATAAACCATAATGGAAAGGAATATGAAAAAGAATGTGTGTGTGTGTGTGTATAAATATATGTCACTTTGCTGTGTAGCAGAAATTAATACAGCACTGTAAATCAACTATGTATTTTTTTGTCTTTTTAGGGCCACACCAGCAGCGTATGGAAGTTCCAAGGCTAGGGGTTGAATCGGAGCTGCAGCTGCTGACCTATGTCACCACCACAGCCACACCAACACTACATTCAAGCCATATCTGTGACCTACATGGTAGCTCAGAGCAACGCCGGATCCTTAACCAACTGAGCGAAGCCAGGGATCAAATCTGTATCTTCATGGATACTTGTTGGATTTGTAACTCGCTGAGCCACAACAGGAACTCCCAAATCAACTATACTTCAATAAAAAATGTTTTTAACGTATAATGCTGTGGTGTGAGGGCCGCTGCCGCAGCCTTAGCAAAAGTGGCCTCTGGATCTGAGGCGTGGCAAGAGCTAAGACAAACTGCTGAGACCGAGGTGGGCCTTGCCCTTCCTCAGAAAGTACGAGGTGGGCAGAGAGGGAGAGAGACACCTTCACACCCTGGCAGGAAAGGGTAGTCTTGAGAGACCAGAGATTCTGCTGTGGGGATTCCGATCACAAAGTGGGGGTGGCTGGTGCTGTCACCCCCACCCACCTTCAGGTACCACAGCGGGCTGCTGTGAAAGTTAAGGAAGCCAGTGTTGGTGACACAATATATTTTTTTGAATCATTTCCTGATTTCTCTACCAGAGAACTTTGTTTTCACATGACTGTTTTGGGCGTAGGGTCAGATGTTCCATGAGGTTCTATCTTGGTAACCACAAGGAGACTTACACTTTGGGGTTTGGAATTGCTCGTGTGGGCAAAACCCAGCACTTGTACAAGCAAACGTGTGTGTAAGGAACACGTTCTCATCCAGTTAACTGTGGAAACACCCTGCCCACTTCAGCTACAGCGGTCGACCCTGAAGGAACCACACCGTGTGGCCTCAGACTCAGGCCAAGAGCAGGTGGCATTTCCTCAAAAGCCTGTAGCATGTCCTATGAGCAGAACTGGGTATCTCGCTAATTATTTTAAACAACAAAGGACATGTAAGTGGGACATGGCTCCAAACTGGCCTCCGGTTTCAGGTGACTGCATGGCCCCCACCACAAGCAGGCTGCTAAAAATTCCCCAAATGAGAGCAAGCTGTTAGCAGATAAAGCATTTGCTAACCACCTCCCATTTTTTTTCCCTCCAAAGGGAAATAACCTTATCCAAGAAACCCCTGTAGCTGTCTGCTGGCCTGATGTCATCCTTCTAGATCTCTGGGCTAATTTACCTTTATGTCAATTAACATCTGGAGTCCTTGTAACATCTGCAGACAATCTGTGAAATGCTGGTGATTCATGAACCTCAATTTCAAAAATCAATTTGACAAAGATACTCCCTGCAGTTTTCCTTGCTCCTTGGGACCCCAGGAGTTTTTTTCCCCACAAAAGTCCTTGATTTGTTTCCAGAGCTTATCTCATGATCCCTGGGAATCATGGAAAGTCTCGAGAAGTGGTGTCATTCGGAGAAGACCTCAGTCAGCTGTTAGATCAGCCAGTTCAACCCAGTTCCCAAAGCCAGGAAATAGCCCTTAGCAACTTTCAGCCTCTGTCTGCCTCCTTTGAAATGGATGTTTTAAAGTTAAAGATAAGTTTTTCTCTACTTAAAGAAGACTTCAGATATTGTCAAAAGAAACCCCCCTGCTTCCCCCTCTGCCCGCCATATGAACATTTTTCTAGAAGTAGAAGAACCCAAGCTTACCACAAGTGTATCTTTAGAAAGATGCATCCACTGTAATTATACTTGGCTTATAAAGCCCATTAGGCAACTGTGTGTGTAAGTAAACAGAGTCAGCTGGGTGACTCACAGAATTGCGTGGGGAAGATTACAAAGTTCCAAATAGGTAATAAGCACTTGGTAGAGAACAAAATAAAAGGACGCAATTCTGTTTTCATATTAGTTGGGTGAGTCTTAGATCTGTAAGAAAAATGCAGGCTTTGGAAAACACAAGAGCAACTTGATTGTTCCGGTTCAGTCCACTCACGCGTACGGGCCCCATATCTGCTCTGAAAGGAGAGCTTTCTAAAGGCTTTTCATTTAACTTCATCCTCATGAGAAATGATGCTCTGAAACTTCAGAATTCCCAATCAGGACAAGGAAGGAGATGAAACCTTTGCAGCCCTCTTTGTTCATAAAGCATTTACACGTAGTCATACACGCAAACACATATAGCCACATACATACACTCGTGTGCCTACATGTATACACAAGTATGTGTATAGATGAATACACGTGCGTTACACACATATATGTACACTTACGTATATACACATATATTTTCCGCTCTGAGAAAAGCTCTTGTCTGGATGATTCTCTTTGACACTAAAAACCATCAGCGTGATAATCATAGCTGCAACAGACCTTTTCTCGCATTCATCCACTTTTAAGGCAAAGGAGAGTCATTTACAAATACCATATGATATCACTTATCTGTGGGATCTAAAAACGTGGCACAGACGAACCTACCTATGACACAGAAACAGACTCACAGACCTAGAGAACAGACTTGTGGTTGCCAAGGGGGAGGGGGCAGGGAGTGGGATGGACGGGAGTTTGGGGGTAATAGCTCATGCCAACTATTACACTTAGAATGGATGAGCAATGCGGTCCTGCCATGCCGCACAGGGAACTATATCCAATCTCTTGGGATAGACCATGAGGGAAGATAATATGCGAAGTCTGGCACTTGCCATCAGCCTCTACATGGAGTAAACCATGAGCCACAGCAGGTGCCCACCTGCGACATCCCCTGAGCCGAGCTCAGGGTGAAAATCAGGAGGGAGGTATTCTGTGCTCTGGGAAAACTGGAAAAACGGGTCTTCAGAGAGCTGGATATCTTTAGGAGAGGATTTTATGAGCCCAATTCTTGCATCTCTTCGTATCTGGAAAAACACTAAAACCCATCCATGATGACTGATGTCTGTGACTAGAAGCCACCTTCACGGGACCAGCAGCAAACCTCTGTAAACCGTGTGCCTGGCTGCAGGCCACCCCCCTTCCCCTGTGGGACTTAGATCTTGATGGTCCCCCTTTCCTCTTTGGGACAGTATCTCAGATAGGCTGTAGTTAGTGGGAAAAACAAAGACGTCAAGGTCATCTGTAAGAACAGCCACTCCCAAGGGTCGGCCAGTGAGCCCCAAGGCAACTCAGGATAGAAAGAAGACTGGCCCACGGCTGAGGTGCATATTATCATTATTCTTATTATTTCGTCTTTTTTAGGGCCGCACCCACGGCATATGGAGGTTCCCAGGCTAAGGGTCGAACCTGAGCTGTAGCCGCCAGCCTACACCAGAGCCACAGCAACGCAGGATCTGAGCCGTGTTTACAACCTACACCACAGTTCACGGCAATGTCAGATCCTCAACCCACTGAGCAAGGCCAGGGATAGAACCCGCAACCTCATGGTTCCTAGTCGGATTCATTAACCACTAAGCCATGATGGGAACTCCCTAGAAATTTTTTTAAATAAAAATAAAAATAAATTGGTCCTGCTTAGAAGAGTCTCTGTTGCTTTTGATGTACTGTTGAATATTTTTCCTAGGGACTTTTCTTGCCCTAATCAGAGAACCTATATTTTTGGCATCATTTAAAGCAGTAGTTCTCAATGGGTGGGTGGGTGGGGGGTTTGTCCCCAGAGGATATTTGGTAATGTGGGGAGACATTTTAATCTAGTGGGTGGAGTCCAGAGATGTTGCTAAACATCCTACGATGCACAGAACCGCCCCTGACAATAAAGAATTCTCAGGCCCCAAACATCACCATCGCCGAGGTTGCAAAATTCTGTTTACACCAAGAGCCTCAATTTTACTCCACGTTCCCACTGTTCTTCCAGCTTTCAGAACTGAGCCAACCCTAATCGCGAGGAAGGTTCTTCTCAATATCCGACTCAAAGCACACTGGCATGCTGACCAACATTCACCCGTCCATGCCAGAATCATCCATTGCTTAATTCCAGAAATAGTCCTGTCTTCTGGAAGATGTAAAATCATTTCAATCTATTGTTGTGGGTATCAACGGAGAAGTGGTGTATAATGAAAGTACAGGGGGAAGAGTATGTGTTTTAGTTCCCTGGGGTTACCACGAGCCAGGTGGTTTCCAACCACAGAAATCCATTCTCTCTCAATTCCGGAAGCCAGAAGCCTGAGATAAAGGTTAGCAGGGTCCAGCTCCCTCTGAAGGCATCACAGGAGTGTACTTCTTCGCCTCTTCAGGCTTCTGGTGGCTCCAGGCTTCCCTTGACTTGGCGCTGCATCTGTCCAACTCTCTGCCTCTGTCTTCACCTGGGCTTCTGCTCGTCTGTGTCTTCCCTTCTTCTGTTTCTTATAAGACACTTGTCATTGGATGGAGGGCCCCCCTGGAAAATTCAGGATGAGTTCAAGATCCTTACTTAATTGCATCTGCAAATATCATAGTCCCAAGTAAAGTCGCACTCACAGGTTCCGGGTGATAGATCTCTAGAGAGGCCATGGTTTCACTCGTGTGTGTGTGTGTGTGTGTGTGTGTGTGTGTGTGTGTGTGTGTGTAAAATTAATGTGCCAAGGCCAGGCTCAAACTAAGCAAAACATTTTTTCAAGGTATAAAGCAAAGTTTAGCATTCTTTTTCTTTTTTCTTTTTGTTTGTTTGTTTGTTTTTCTTGTTATAGCCACACCTGCAGCACACGGAAGAAGAGCAGAAGCCCATCTGTGTTCTGGTGAGAGCTTTCTTCCTGGCTTGCAGGTGCCTGCCATCCAGCTGTGTCCTCATATGGCCTTTCCTCTATAAGCACAGAGAGAGACATCTTCCTCTTCTTCTCGTTCCCCAGTCCTATCAGATTAGGACTCCACTCTTATGGTCTTATTTAACCTTAATTACCTCTTAAAACCCCTATTTCTGAATAGAGCCACATAGTGGGTCAGGGTTTCAATATATGAATGGGGTGGGTGGGAAACACATTTCAGTCCATAGCACAACCCCTATCACCTTATGTCAATAAAGAGTACTGTTTTTCAAAAAATCTCTTATATCATTTAATCCCCTTAACCTGCTGATTTTCTCCATGTGTTAATTAGGCAACTAAAGCTCAGAGAAGTCACTTGGCTGGTCCAAGGTCACACAGCATGTCAGATGCAAGCTGGATTTCAACCCATGCCTTTTCCTGGCATTCTAGAACTCTTTCCCAGTGTCCATAAGTACCTTCTGTGTTGGTCACCTTTTAAGACCTGTCCTCACAAAGCATCCACGGACACTGTGAAAACACAGTTTCTAGCAAGGTCCTTAAAGAGACTTTTGAAAGTCTAACATTGAGGTTCTTACATTTGCCCACCCAACGCATTAGTGACTTAAACCCAAGAGAATGGAAATGGTTCAATACATCATTTGTTCTCATACATCAGGAAAAGGACTTGAGAAACAATTCAGCTATTCTCACAATAAACTATCAAGTCCTCCCACCACACACACAAAATCATAAAGGAATCAATGATTATTCACAGTGTCAAAAGCACATGTATTTTGAACCAGAAAATGTTATGTTAAAGAATGGGGGGGGGGGAGTTCCCATCGTGGCGCAGTGGTTAACAAATCCGACTAGGAACCATGAGGTTGCGGGTTCGGTCCCTGGCCTTGCTCAGTGGGTTAACGATCCGGCGTTGCCGTGAGCTGTGGTGTAGGTTGCAGATGCTGCTCGGATTCTGCATTGCTGTGGCTCTGGCGTAGGCCAGTGGCTACAGCTCCGATTGGACCCCTAGCCTGGGAACCTCCATATGCCGCGGGAGCGGCCCAAGAAATAGCAAAAAGACAAAAAAAAAAAAAAAGAATGTGAGAGGGGGAAAAAAGATGCAGATGTATCCAACGAGCTTTTCCATGAAACCTCTAAGATGAACACAAGAAATGCTTCATTCACTAACGTGATATCAAGGTTTTTCCAAATAACAAAACTAGTGTCTGTTGACAATGATAGAAATTTCAAGAAGATTCTGAATATGAACTTAAAAACTTTACATGCAAAATATTTTCACTGTTGCATAAAGTTAAAAAAACCCTTAACACTTATGTTTACTAAAAAAATTATTCATTTTTATAGGCATGATGACACTAGTGTCATTACAGAAGAATTCTTTTAGAGATGCATGTGGTAGGAAATATTTAGAAATGGAATGTTATAGGTCTGTGATTAGCTTTCAAATACCTTCCCAAATAAAGTAAATGTGTATTAAATCTCAGAGAGAGGTACAAGGCAGTTCATCACACTATGCTCTGTACTCTTATCTCAAAGATATTATGTCTAAAGATAGATATAAACACTCATAATTAAAAATAATAGGGTGAAGTTATGAATAATACTTATGAAGTTATCAAAACCTTGGAAGCAAAATTTTAATAGTACATTGTATAACAGAATATGATTGCTCAGTAATGCATGAACAGCCCATGTAAAAGGAACACAAGAGAAAAGACACACATATAAATGTTTAGAGAAACACCTCTCATTTTTCTAATTTCTGCTTCTGGAAGTACACCTTGATCACAACTCTCCTCATCTTTAGAAGTGAAAAAAATGAGGAAGTCCACTGTGAGGAAGATGGGCCAGTTTGATATTTCTTTTTGACCTGCCAAAAGCTGTATATAATTAATGCATACAACTTGATGATTTTGATTTTTTAATTGAGGTATAGTTGTGTACAATGTTGGGTTAGTTTCAGGTATACCGCAAAATGACTCAGTTTTATGTGTATTTTTTTTTCAGATTCTTTTCCCATATAAGTTATTACAAAATATTGAGTCTAGTTCCCTGTGCCATATATTATGTTGCTTATCCATTGTATATGTGGCGGTGAGTGTGCATGTGCTAATCCCAAACTCCCAATGTATCCCTCCCCACCCCTTTCCCCTTTGATAACCATAAGTTTGTTTCTATGTCTGTGAGTCTATTTCTGGTTTGTAAATAAGGTCATTTGTCCTTTTTTAGATTCCACAAATAAGTGATATCATGTGATATTTGTCTTTCTCTGTCTGACTTATTTCACTTAGTATGATAATCTCTAGGTCTATCCATGTTGCTTCAAATGGCAGTATTTCATTCAATTTTATGGCTGAGTAATATTCCATTGTGTATATGTACCACATCTGTACGACTCAATGATTTGGGAGATAAGTATATACCCATGAAACTATCACCACCATCCATGCCATAAACAGATCCACCACCTCCAAAACTTTCCTCCCACACTATTGTTTTACTTACCTTTTTTTTTTTTTTTTTTTTTTGTCCTTTTAGGGCTGTACCCGCGGCATATGGAGGTTCCCAGGCTAGGGGTCGTATCAGAGCTACAGCTGCTGGCCTACGCCGGAGCCACAGCAATGCAGGATCCAAGCCTCATCTGTGACCTACACCACAGCTCACGGCAATGCCAGATCCTTAACCCACTGAGCAAGGCCAGGGATCGAACCCGCAACCTCATGGCTCCTAGTCGGATTCGTTTCTGCTGCACCATGATGGGAACTCCCTCCTTACATTTTTTTGTGATAAGAACACAACATAAGATTTGATCTCTACACAAATGTGTAAGTATATGTTACAATATTGTGACCCCTAGGCACCATACTAGTTGGATTTCCATGGCTAGTGTTACTTCTCTGTTCCATGGCAAACACAAAGATGCACTTTCTGGAGAATTTACTCCCCATGCCAAAGGCAGAATCTGTGCACAAAGCCCACAAGAGCACTCACACATTCTCTTCAAGCTTCAATTTGAAAAGAATTTTTGAAAGGTTAGAAACCTCACCCTTGCCACCGCCCGCCCCCACCCGCCGAGAGTATTCAAAAAGCCAGACGTTTTTTGTCACTTGCTCTGAATTTTTTTTTCCCCTCAAGAGGAAATACAGGAAGCCAATTCAGAGGAGCTAGTAAATTTAGTCATTTTAAGGGTCGGGTGCTTCCCCGCCCCTCCCCATTCCTGCACGATTCTGAATTCCTACCGTAAGTACAGCGGCCAGAGAGCACACAAAGATGATCCTGGGTTTAAGTGGAGCCTTTAGCCTACTTGAGGGGGTTTTATTCAAAGAAAGATTCCCATTTTACCTCTCCTGTGAATGATGCTTGTGTTCAAGCAGGAGATAAATATGCCAGGAAAACAAATCTGGTCCCGCACTTGGAGTCTCCTGAAGCTGCTAGTCATCATAGTCTCCCAGTTTGCAGGTGTCACAATAAATTCATGATTTTATTTGACAAATCACTCTGCCATTGACCTCACAAGATTCGGAAATTTGGAAACATGTTGGGTTAGAAAAGATGCCAAACTGGGTTACAGGAAAGAAGACTGAACCTGACCTTTTAAACGGAAGACAAATGAGGTGTGCATCTTGTGAGAGCTCAGCTCTGAGCTCTCCCACCATCAGCCCTGCAGTGTAGGGGAGTCATCATCTCCATACAAAGGGGCTTTGGACCAAGAAGCAGTGTGGTCAGCGGACTGCCTCATGGCTCTAGGAAGAGTTCAAATTGTATGTATAATATTGTTCTATCAACAAGAGACTAATTGGTTCTAAAAATAAATCACCCCAACCCTACCTGGGGAAATGGTGTGCTATTAGCCTGTTGGTCCATGGACCTCCAGTTGCTCGGAGAGGCTGGCCCTGTCACATCTAACTGAAAAATGCCCAATCAAATCATCACCACGCCCACTGTGGGACCTTTGGGTAGCAAAGATTGGAAAACCCACATCAGCCTTGTTTTCACAGGAAGGGATAGTCAATTCAGAGGCTCAAATGGTGTCTCCCACCTCTCAGATCCACAGTCCTTCATGATGCTTCATTTACAGGCAAACTGTGATGAAAAGAGCAGCAAGAGGCTACCTCCTCTCAGACTTAAACCCCAGAGGAAATCAGCTTTCTTTCCAAGCAATTGCTTTTGCAAAAGACCAGGGAACATAACGACCACAGGAAGGTCAAGGCCTGGGGAATGGAGAAGGGAGGAAGGATGCCTTTTTCATCTCCAAGAGCAAGTCACTGAGCAGTGCTGTATGTGCCCAGAAGCAGGAATAGAAGCATTCTTTACATTCTCACTGACAACCCCTTACATATCCCAGGAAGCACTCAGAATTGTCATCCCATCTTCCCAATGAATGGCCCAGCTTTGTTCCCGAGGAGCATTTAGCCTGGTTCCTTCTGCTCTCAGGCCAATGGTTCTCCCAGGTGAGTTCAGTCCCTTTAGATATAATTACCTGGCATCTTTTTTTTTTTTTTCTTTTTACAGCTGCTCCTGTGGCATAGAGAAGTTCCCTGGCTAGTAATTGAATCAGAGCTGCAGCTGAGACCTAGACCACTGCCAGAGCAAGGCCAGATCTAAGCCATGTCTGTGATCCACACAGCAACTTGCAGCAATGCCAGATCCTTAACACACTGAGCGAGGCCAGGGACCGAACTCAAATCCTCGTGTATACTATGTCAGGTTCCTTAACCCACTAAGCCACAACGGGAACTCCTCACCCAGCATCTTTTTCCCATCTGACCTACAGGGTTAGAATCCTCCAGTCTTCAATACCGCCCACCCCTCCCTGGTCCTCTCTGTTTAAAACAGCTTAGCTCTTTCTCTTTAGCATCCTCCACATGGTATCTATTTGGGAGGCCTTTTGAAAGACAACCTTCAGTTGGCTTTCTGATCACTGTTTTACATATGTAGTGGGGGACAGGGCAAAACCAGAGGGTGATAAATTTGGTTCCACTTGGAATAGATGTGATTACCTAAGAAAGCCCAGGCATGAGAGACCAGATGGGACTGGGTCCACCCTGCCATCTGGCTGCCTCCCACGGGTGCTATCTCTGTCCTCATCAGGCACAATCAGTTATGAATGGACCCGTTTCTAGAGCCACACCTGAAGGTCTGCATGTCACCATGACCACAGAGTTGGCAGGGCCACCTCTGTCTCTATGGAGATAAAGACTGAGTCATCAAGGAAGGCAGGTGTGTGGGAAGTGCAGAGTCTAGAGTCAGTTTGCTTGGGTTTGAATCCAAGCTCTGCAACTTACTAGCTTTGTAGCCATGTGTATGCGATGCCCTTGAATAGACAACCTTTGCCTTTCTGTGCCTCATTTTCCTTGTTTATAAAAAGGGAACATTTTAAAAAGTTTTATTGAAGGGTAGTTGATTTACAGTGTTGTGCTAATTTCTGCTGTACAGCAGTGATTCAGTTATACTTATATACATTCTTTTTCATATTCTTTTCCATTATGGTTTATCACAGGAGATTGCATTTAGTTCCCTGGGCCACACAGTAGAATTTTGTTGCGCATCCATCCTAGATCCAGTTTGTATCTGCTAACCCCAAACTCCCGTTCCTTTTTTCTCCAACCCCTTCTCTCTTGACAACCACAGGTCTGTTCTCTATGTCTGGGAGTCTGTTTCTGTTTTACAGATATGTTCATTTGTGTTGTATTTTAGATTCTATCATATACGTGATATCATATAATATTTGTCTTTCTCTGTCTGTCTTACCTTGCTTAGTATGATAATCTCTAGTTGCATCCATGTTGCCGCAAATGGCATTATTTAATTTTAAAAGGGAATATTTTAAGTCTACTTTCCTTATGGGACAATCTTGAAGATTAAATAGGATAACACACATGACGGGCTTATCATGATGCTTGGTGCACAAGCCATCAATACATGCTATGGTATCACCCTAACCACCACTATGGAACATACATGTGATCTACGAACACAGGTTTTAGAGTCAGACTGGATAAGTTCAATTCCAATTCTGTCTCTCACTATGGGAGAGACAACTTATGTAAGTTATGGAAACTTCCCAACACTTAATTTGCTTATCCGTAGAGTAGGAACAATTATGGTACCTGCCTAACAGAGGCAGAAGTGAAGTCTAGGTTCATTCAGCTCTTGGCTGGGCTCTCAGATGTTGTCCATCATCTTATTTACATGGCAGGACATCAGAAGGGTTGTGGTAAGACCCCCTCTCCTCAGTACCTCCACAAAAGAAAAAAAAAGTTCTACCATCGCCGCTTCTGTCCCAGGCACCTGGATTTCTGGAGCTGGGAAAGGGCTCCTTCAGCTTAATGGCAGGATTCACTATTAAAGGTAGAGGCTTGTATGGGGGCCAGGAGGAGGGGTACCCCAAAATTAGCTCCACACTTTTGCTGATTTAGCAAATGCTTTCCAAGGCAACAACATTAGGGAGGATGGAATGTAGGTCAGAGCACTAGACACAATAGCTGTGGGGCCATGTCAATGACACTTGAAGGAACTGGATGAGGAAGAAAGGCTTCCGATGCATGGTCAGCACTCCCTACAAACATCACTGATCTTCTCAATCCCATCAAGGATTTGGGTCAGGTGGTCCCTCCAGGCTCAGGGCGCAGCCTAGACCCCAGGGCCCAGGTTATCCTCTAAGTCCTTAGCACAGTGTCTCCACAATACAGCAGGCCAACCTCACCATTCACCCACTCTTTCTTCTGATTTTGGAAAAACTTGAGTTTTCTTAAGCAATATTGAGGCCACATGTAACTTGTCCTGGAGCGGATGGTTTGAAACACTCGCTATGGCCCTGGTGCTCTCGCCTTTTCCAAACAGTATTTTAATGATGATACAATTCCCCTCTTTAGATGTGGGGAAACTAGAGACCTCAATCATTTCCGAAGACCACAAAGTACAGAAGAGGCAAGGGCTGTCTTGAAATAATGGGATGAGCTTCTCCAAAAGAAATCTTCAACTTATTAGCCAAACAAGTTTTCATCTACAGAAAGAACTCCCCAAGGAAATTTGGGCCATCCTCTTCCTGAAGCATGTTTTAAAATTCAACCAGACTAAACAGTGGAGACCACAGGGAACAACTCTGCCCCTTGCCAGGTAGAAGGGTAGACGGGCTGGGATGGTGTTTTCCAGCTCTCACTTCTATGATAAGTGATCTGAGTTACCTGGGCTGCTGTGCCAGGAGTGGAGGCAGACGAGCTAGCTGTTCACGCCGACTCTCAGTTTTACTGCAAGCACATTTAATCAGTGTCTCGGCACAGCCCTCCTCCTTTCAAGTCTCTGGAAACATCTCAAGGGAGAAAATAACACTAAGAAACACAGAAATCTTTTCTCTTCTCTGCAGGCGTTTGTCACAGCGCCAGGTCCTAAGTGCACAAAAGTTTTGGCAGACCGAGTCACTTTGATATACTTTTCCCAGGGTTCACAAAGAAAAGATCAACAAAGAACTTGTGACTTCAGGGGGAAGCAAAGGTAGCCAGGAGTTTATGAGCTGGCTCATCTTTACATTTCTGGCAAAGGGGAAGGGAGTGTCAGTGAAAAGAAATCACCTTGTTAGTGGTTTCTGAGACCGCAGGTTTGGGGCTCGGGGGCATTTTCTGGGCAGGCTCTCTGGTGTTTGCTGCCACTTTCCACAGGTAAAGCAGAGGGCAACTTCTGTCAGCCACCAGCCATGGCTGTGTTTGGCTTGGCTCTTTTATTTATTTATTTATTTTTGGCCACTCCCACAGCATGTAGCATTTCCTGGGCCAGGGATCAAACCCATGCCACAGCAGTGACCTGAGCCACAGCAGTGACAACATCCGATCCTGAACCCACTGAGCCACCAGGGAATCCTTTGTTTTACTTTATTATAGTTGATTTAAAATGTTCTGCCAATTACTGCTATACAGAAAAGTGACCCAGTCTTATATATATACACACACATTCTTTTTCTCATATTATATCATCCATCATGTTTTATCACAAGTGATTGGATAAAGTTCCCTGTGCTATACAGCAGGATCTCATTGCTTATCCATTCTAAATGTAATGGTTCGTATCTACTAACCCCAGACTCCCACTCCATCCCCCTCCACCTTGGCAACCACAAGTCTGAGGTCCATGTGAGTCTGCTTCTGTCCTGTGAGTCTATTTTTGTTCTGGAGATAGGTTCATCTGTGCTATGTTTTAGGATTCCACATATAAGTGGTATCATATGGTATTTGTCTTTCTCTTTCTGACATTAGTATGACTTACTTCACTTAGTATGAGAATCTCTGGTTGCATCCATGTTCCTGTAAATGGCACATTATTTTGTTCTTTTTATGGCTGAGTAGTATTCCATCATGTGTATGTACTGTGTCTTAATCCACTTATCTGCCAATGGACATTTAGGTTGCTTCCAGCTTGGCTATTGTGACTAGTGCTGCCATGAACATAGGGGTGTGCCCCCCCTTTTTTAAGCAAAGAAAAGTATTCCCCATTTCAAACTGGTTCTCAAAAGGTCTATGGAACCAGACCTTTTGAGGAAAGGCAAAAATAGTCAATACTATCTTTAACTTTTCTAAGAACAAATAGGATATGTCTAATTAAAACTTTTTATTCTCTGGAGGGCCCTAACAACTTTGGGAGTGGTTTATTTCCTCTAGGATAAGAGTTTTTATAACCATATTAAGATTCCAAATGTTAAGGAGCCAATGGCTAAAAATGAGGATGAGTTTACACAGCAGCCACATTTTTACGATATGCTTTCACCCTTTGCAGCTCTCAGATGCATGTCCTCAGTCCTCAGCTTTAAATCACCCCATTGAATGGGACAGATTTTAAACAAACACAGGGACTACTTTTTAGTGTACTTCTCCAGTGATGTACCAAGATTTTGAGATATAAGAAATTAAAACTCACTTTCAGTTTTTCATCAAATTGGATCAGGGCCAAGAAAATCTAGCACAAAGCCAGTGTCTTCTCCGAGGATATGCCAGTGATGTCATCATCAGAGCTGAGCTTAGGAAACCTCACAGGACCCCAGCTGTTATACTCACTAATTCCTCAGTCAGTCGAATTACTTTCTTTCCACTCTTTGCCAGTTGATGAAAAAATCAGAACACTTGGCTGGTTTATAGAGGCATAACTTTGGTTCGATAATAAAATGAAGATGATCTAAATATCCATTATCAGAGGAATGGCTAAAGAAGATGTGGTACATATATGCAATGGGATACTAGTCAGTCATCAAAAAAAGGATGAAATAACACCATTCGCAGTGATATGGATGGACCTGGAGATAATCAAACTAAGTGAAGTAAGTCAGACAAAGACAACATCAAATGATATCACTAATATGTGGAATCTATAAAAAAGATACAAATAAATCTACTCACAACACAGAAAGAGACTCACAGACAGAAAACAAATTTATGGTTGACAAAAGGGAAAGGTGAGGGGGGATAAATTAGAAGTTTGGGATTAACACATGCACACTACTCTATACAAAACGGATAATCAATAAGGACCTACGTATAGCACAGGGAACTCTACTCGGTTTTCTGGGATAAGCTGTACAGGAAAAGAATCTGAAAAAGAATGGACATGTGTATATGTATAACTAAATTACTTCGCTGTGCACCTGAAACTAACACAACATTATAAATCAAGTATACTCCAATATAAATTTTAAAAAATTTTTAAATGAAATAAAATCAATCTTGGGACTGAAAGGCCAACAGCTCTGGGATTGGAGTCAACCACCCCCAAAATAAATGAATAAATAAATAAAATCAAAGGGATGCTAGAGATTTTTCCATGTCCAGCAGAGCAGAAGACTTGGTCTAGCCCAATCTCTATCTAAGAAATTGTATAAAGCGAGTTGAAACCTTTAGCCAATATATTAAGACTTATAAGTAAGGTTCTCATTGAAGGAATAATTGCATAGAGTGCATAATTATGAAAATTCTCCCACTTACTCCACTCTCTTTCTCAGTATCTGAACAGTACTAGAAAATGCTAACAAAGAAGTTCTTTTTCTTCTTGAGTGAATAAATGCTTTCATGGGCAATTTTTCATATTTAATAACAATGATAGCTTCACCCCTAGATATCTTATCAAAAACTGAAAAAAATCTTAGTAACTATTTCACGAGTTAAGTCCCACTATTGACTCTAGCAGGTATTAGTGTGAGAAAATGCTTAACTTTCCTATGCATCAAATTCATAGAGTTTGTAAGTGTCAGGGCTATTGCTTAAGCCCAGGAACATGACCATAAAGCTTGCCTTTTTAACTACTAAGCAAGGTACCTCCTCAAATTTTCAAACTATAAATACATGTGTAGTTTGGCCTAACCCATTATATCCATTAGTATCAACTCTATAAACTTGATTACTATGCTGAAGCTGTTTCTTGTTCCATTTTCCTTTATGAAAAATAGGCAAATATAAAATTAGAACAATCTCCTGTTCTGCTTCTCCATGAATGACTTTATTATCATCTCAGCCAATATTGAAATCCCCATTTCAAAAAAAAAAAAAACCTCCACCACCCACATTACCTTCATTGTTAATATTTATAACATGTGGGGAAAGGGTTTAGAACTCAACTTCATTGTTCCAACAAAAATTCAAAATCTTCCAAATTGGCTAAGGGGTCCTCCTTCTAAAAGGCTTACTCCTCAAATGTAGGCCTCTTGCCAACATGTCTGACAAAGTGAGTCTCAAAATTTGAAAGTTATCAGAGCATCTTTTGGCAGGTTAAAGAGAGTTCCAAATGTCGCATAGACTCCTAGAATTGTATCTCCAAAAAATATAATTCCTTCACATTTGTATATAAGAATTTAACCAGATGTTCCTTATGAGGAAAAATAGCCAAGTTAACTAAGCGAGGACCTATTCATACTCTACAATGAAAACTACCAAGTCTAACATAACTCACAGGAACTCAGCTTACTTTTGGAAATATTTAACAACTCTCCAACACTAGTATTTAATTTTCTGAAGATGGACCCCAAACTCTCTTATTTTTTGGTTAAAATAGTATGAAAACAGTCCATTTTCCCAGTTCTTTCTGAAGTTTCAATTTTTCTAAGATGTTTCATGACACTGGAAATGCATCAATGTCACAGGGGATTAATCATTGTCCAATCACCATATTACTGCAGGAAGGAGCCAAATCAGTTATTGGACTCATTTTCTGATCTTATTTCTCTTAGGATCTCAGAGGAGAACATCAAAGAGGGTTCTGTTTCAGGCACAAAGATCCCCCTCATTTTCCCATTAATCTCTTGATGCCTAGATGCCCAGGAACCGTGGACTTTCTCCTGCTCTCCAATTTTTCCAAAACCACCCACAAGAGAATTGAACTGTTCTGTAACATATTCTCAGAAGACAATTCCATCTTGATACCCTCTTGCTCTATGTTTATTATTTCCTCTTGTTCTCCCATTTGTCCCATTTCATTAAATGTATATACAGCCTCATAGTTTCCTATACATCAAATATCATCCATCTGTTTCAACTTTAGTCCTCTAGAACAGACAAAACAGAAATAAGTACTTATAACTATTTCCCAGAAATAATCCTAAAATATTGGTACAAAAAAATGTGATACCAAACATTTACTGAATTAGTACATTAAAGATTAATATCTGTTCTCCTCTGGATTTGTAATCTTAGTTTCTTAAATATTTCCTATTTGTTAGGCTGTTGTTAAAGTTATCATTGACGCTTAAAGAGGAAAATCTTTCTACTTCTATTATTTAGAGGATAAAAAATGAGTCAAATACTTTAGCTCACATGAATAAAACATGAATTCCTGCTGAGAAAAACCTGGTGAGAAGCCTCGCCAACTGGACCCTACTATAACAATTTGTCAATCTCTTTATAAGCTAAGTGTTTCAACTTTAGCAACACTGAAGTAGGGTTCTTAGAATATTTGAATCCTCCTCATCAATAATAATAATAAAGAATCTAAGCAGTATGACTTCACTCTTTACTTCAATTGAACAAACATTTATTAAGTACAAAGATACAGCCACTTACGTCGTTAGTGATGATAATGAACTAGTTCCTGAAGTTCCAGCAGCACCAGGAGCTGCAATGGTAATGGAGAAGGCCTCTTGATTCAGATCCCAGGGCCTTCACCTTTGGGCCCATGCTCATTTTCACCGCCATCATGATCAACAGTAGTGCTGCTTCAGAGACACTGGGGGCCAGGCTGAGACAATTCATGTATGCAGGGAAAAAAAGACATCACCTCAGAGCAGAGATGTCATCAGAGTGAGACTTAAACAATAGCCAATATCACATGGTGGCCAAGAGGGCTGATTCACAGATCAGATGTTCCAGATACCCCTTAGAGAAATTATGTGGGAAGAACAGACAGCAATGGAGTTACTGCAAAGTAGGTGGTGAGTACAGCCCAAAGTACTATGTCAAAATTGCAAATTTTTTTTTCAAATACATTGTATGCCCCTTTCTCTCTCTTCTCCTTCTGGTACCCCTAGAATGCAAATATGAATGTGATAAATGTGGGCCCAGAGGCCTCTTATATTATCCTCATTAAATTTTTTTCATTATTTTTTGTTCATCTTGGGGAATTCCTACTACTTTGTCTTGCAGTTCGCTAGTCTGTTCCTTTGTACCACCTAATCTAATGCTGATTCCTTCTAGTACGTTTTTCTTTTTACTTATTTCAGTTGTTTTATTTTTTATCTTTTTAGTTGCTGGTTTTTTGAAAAATATGGATCACTTTACAAATTTGCATGCCACCCATTCACAGGGGCCATGCTAATCTTCTCTATATTGTTCCAGTTTTAGTGTATGTGCTGCCAAGGTGACCACTTTCAGCTGTTTTGATTCTTTGTATTTTCAAATTCTCTGTTAAACTTTGGCGCACATCCATTCTTCTCCCCAGTTCACTAATCATCTTCATGATCATGACCCGATCTTATCAGCTCAATTGCTTATCTCCACTTCACTTAGTCTTTCTTCTGGGAACATATGCCTCTGCCTCCTCAATTTGCCTACTTATTCTTTTTGTTTGTTTATTTTCTATGTATTAGATAGGTTGGTTACATTTCCCAATCTTGGAGAAAATGTCCTATGGAGCCTAGCATCACACTACCTACTGGTCATCAGTGATAAATACTCTAAGGGTGCCTCCTATGTGCTCCCAAACCATTGTGCTGGAGCTTGAAATTGTAATTTGGATCCAAGTTTTTACGTTCAGACTAGTATGGACTGGAAAATCCACTTCATTTCAGATACCTATTGATGCATAACCAATCACCCAAATACTTAGCAGCATAAAATGCCAACTTTTTTGTTAATTCTTATGATTCCATGAATTGACTGAGCTCAGGTAGGCAGCTCTTCTGCTCATGTGATGATGATTGAGGCTGCAGTTATCTGGAGCTTGAGTGAGTTGGAACATCCAATGTGGTTCACTCTCCTCTCTGACAGTAGATATTGGTTCTTGGCCATGAGCTTAGCTAAGGATGTTGAACAGACTGCTTGAACACTGATTCTTCATGTGATTTATTTGGGCTACTTGTTAGGGTGGCAGGTAGGTTTAGGAGGGAGCAACCTCAGCGCTATGTGAAAAGAAAGAAGAAGCATAAGAAGCCAGTCCTTTCAAAGACGTAGACTGAGAACAGACAGGGCCCACTCTTGACATATTTTGTTGATGAAAGCAGTCACCAGCTTAGCCCAAGTTCAAGGGGGTGGAGAAATAGGCTCCCCTCTTGAATTTGGGGCCATCTTTTCTCTGTGTAACTTCTGCCCTTTGATTTCAAGAGAAGGAAAACAGCCGACAGAGAACTGGGTTATTACCACTAACAACTGGGATGGGATCAGGATAGCTGTTGGGCAAGGGAATCCATCAGGCAGATCCTGGCTGTGGCTTCTCCCCAGGCTTCCTTTACATCCCCTGAAGTCCATTTTTCAGATTCAGTCTGAACTGCTGCATTTACAATATCCTCTCCATTTCTTTATATTACACTGCTGAATGGGAAACACTTCTGTCTGGCCAGGAAACCACAAATCTTTATCTGTTTAACTTTGCACTGATGTTTTATACTTCCTAGTGGCAGGGCTAGAGGATCTTGGGCATATGTAGCCCTCTGAGGAGTCACTGACTTCACATCAGATTCACCAGAGCAGGGGTTTTTAAAACCCCAGGCCGCTTCAAGTGGATCAGGCTCCAAGGGCAGGCGTGCACGTGCACACACACACACACACACACACGAACATGGAGGAAAACTCTCCAAGTGATTCAGATATGTACCATTTTGTCAGGTACATTCTTTAAAAGTTTTAAACTTTAAATTTTTGGGGGGAAAGGCTCTTTTTTAAACAAAAGTTTTATTGAAGTATGGTTGATTTACAAAGTTGTGATAATTTCTTCTGTACAATAAAGGATGCGGTTATACATATACAAAATCCATTCTCTTTCAGATTCATTTCCCACATAGATTATCACAGAATATGGCATCAAGTTCTCTGTGCAGCAACAGGGAAAATCTCTGAAGTGGAAAATACACATGTCAAGTAATTTTCCTTATGTCAGATTGATTCACATAACATCCTTGGTCCTGACTATGCCCTTGTGAAGACAATTAAGGATGACCCACCCCAAATGCTTTATCTTCACCACAATCCACCTGAAGTACCAATGGACTAATAGTGATAGAAGGGACAAGGGCAATGGTGGGAGCTGAGATAGGGCTGCTGATTCCCGTGGGTGGGGGGACTGTGTACTCTGCAGAGCCCCAGGCTGTTCAGAGCAGTCCTCCACAGGACATAATCACCATACCACAGCATCTCTGTGTCCAAGCAGGAAAGGTCTGGTCATAGCACCCCAGTGCGCAACTGCGAATCACTGCTCACACAGCGGCTGAACCCAGACGCAATGCCTTTGGATCAGAGAAGCAGCCTTGAAGTGGGCACCCGGCCAGCACTGTGCATGCCAGCAGAAGGAGGCAGAGGCCCAGGAGAGAAAGACAAAGCCTCCTTCCCATAAAGCTTGTCTGGCTTGCCTGGTCCACTGCTGACTATCTGGAGTAAAGAGGGTCAAGTTGGCCCTAGCATCATGCCTCCTAAGGGCTAATGTGACCATAACGTTCTGTGCCTCACTCTGTCCTGGAGCAAAATAATATCTCACTTCTCCACTCCTCAAGGGGATGCTCTAAGGATGGTGAGACCATGCCTATAAAATGCAGTGAAGTGAGTTGCTCAGAGAGAGAGAGATGAAGACAAGATATGTCATTAAGACCAATGCAGGGCAGGCCAACTGATGAGCTGGAAAGCCTTGCTCCTCCTCCTTTGGAGAATTTGAAGGAACGCACTCAAGACAGCCTCTGAGGATATACGTGTCCCAATCTCAACAGCAGGCTCCATCAAGATGCTGGCAAATTAGTTAAAACAAAACAGTCATTTCTGATCATCAGAGGTGCATTTACTGGACAGCCTCTGTTTTCTTCGATAGAAAGGCAGTAGCCAGCAAGGTTTCTTCCCCAGGCTGACAGCCGTTTCCATAAAGCCATGTGTTTTTTTAGAGCAGCCTACGGTGACATGGCAGCCCAGACATATGGTGTCATTATTCAGCCGACACAAATTTGACACTTAAGTGAATTTATTATATTTTGCTTTGCTCCTGGTGCCTGAAAGGCTTTGCCACTGTCTCTTCACAGAGCTTGTCACAGATGTTGATGTATTTTCCTCCTCCATGGCCAGGTTTTACTGTGGAAACTGATACAACTTCATGATAGAATTTCTAGATGAATTATTCACGCATTGCATGCTTTCTGCACACAGGGGCTTGGAAGAAATCCATACTATTCAATAAATGGTCTTTCTAATCCTTTTTAACAGAGCATTCTCTCCTGGTTTAAACTGTTTCTCCTATCGTCTTTGTAATCATAATGTTTTGGATAAAGTATTTCATAGTGGATAGCTTGGTTAAAATATTCACAATATTTTACATTAATGTGCAACAAAATTGCCCAGGCACTGGGATGAAACTGATCCATTTAGCAACAATAAAGCATATGGGCCAAATTCTTATCAGTTCAACTTTTACTCACTTAAAACAAAACAAAACACAAATACACACACACATACACACACACACACACACACAACTGAACCCCTTAGTTGACTCTACTTCCAATGATTTATAGAGCAATTCCTGAAATATCTCAATATTTGTTATTTTAGACACAATAGGCCTCTCCTAATGCTAATACCATCTGTAGAGATGAGGTTTTAATTGAAAAGAATTTTCAACTTGATGGAAAAGAGTCAGATGAACTCATCACTGGCCTCTGAGAAAAGATTAATGAAACAAAAACATATCAAGCTCCTTTAATACCTGGAGAAGCCATAAGGATACCTCAAGTGACATTATGGGCTTTGGTATATGGGAATGAATAACCTCGACATGACACGGTAAGCCCACGGAAGAATGAACGGCTCTAATTACAGTTTTTAAAGTACACTGACCTGTTGACCTTTAAGATTTAAGACTTTGCCTCAGGGTCATTTCTTAACCTAGTTTTTGTTTTGTTTTATTGTGTTTCACTGTTTGTGTTTTTGTTTTTGTTTTTTCTATTCCCAACTGAAATGTTTTCAACTTGTTTCTGTAAAATTCCAAGGGATTGGAAAGTTAAGGTTTTCCCTCTCTTTCTTATTTTTAATTGAATTAAATGCTTGGGAAGTACATGTTTTTAAATCAGAAATCTCTTCTTTTAGAATTTGCTTTCCATTCAAATAGCACTGACATCCTGAATTGTTCCTAGAACAGATGGCCAAAGAATTGCACAAAAGCACAAAGGAAGATGAAATTCTAGCTAATGATGATGATTATTATTATTTGAGCACATTTAGGCTAAGTGCCATAGACTTCATCGATGAAGCTTTGAGGTCCATCCATGCATAACTTTCTTCATTTGTTGTCCACGGCACCACTTTCATCCCAGCCTCTCAAAACCTCGACATTAGAGTCATCTTTGGCGACAACATCTCACATCCTCATCCCTACCCCCACCCTGAAGTTCTAACAGTTCTTTCTTTCTTTGAAATATGTCTTCTATTCAAATCTCCTCATTTCCTCCACCCTCCTCCAAGCCCCCACTGTCTTCATGCAGACATCCATGAAATCTGCCCCATCTCATCTTCCAGACTCCAGAATTTCCCTCCCTTGAGTCTGCCCTCATATCGTTACCACGATAATCTTACTCATACACTATTTTATCATTCTCTGCTTAAGAACCCATAATAATTTTCGATTACCTAGTGTGTATCCACTTTTTCGTGTATATCTGTATGCTAGAATTGTTCTACGCTCTTAAAAATACTGACTCATTTAATCATCATAACAGCCCTGGGAGGTAAGAACTATTACTTCCCCCTTTTTATAGATGAGGACACTAAGCACAGAGGTGATAAGTAATTTGCCCAAGATCACACATCCTGTGCACGATGGAGCCATGATTTGAACTCAGCCTGTTTAGCCAATAGACTGGGTTGTCTTTTCCCAGGATAACTTGCACCCACATTATGTTTGTTTTTGTTTGTTTTGGTTTTTGTTTTTTTTGTTTTTTGTCTTTTTGCCATTTCTTGGGCCACTCCTGCAGCATATGGAGGTTCCCAGGCTAGGGGTCTAATCGGAGCTGCAGCCGCTGGCCTACACCAGAGCCACAGCAACACAGGATCCAAGCCACGTCTGCGACCTACACCACAGCTCATGGCAACGCCAGATCCTTAACCCACTGAGCAAGGCCAGGGATCGAACCTGCAACCTCATGGTTCCTAGTTGGATTTGTTAACCACTGAGCTACGGCAGGAACTCCCATGTTTTATATTTTTTAAATAATGTTCATTTCTCATTTGACCCAGGCCCTCAGTCAGATGCTAGTTCTTCCTAAATCCATCTAATTTGATATCATTTTAGTAAAAGATCCTCCATTTCAGTGGACCACGTTCTTTATGTACCTATTTCCACCTCTTGCCCCTTTGCCAGTGAGAATTTTCTTGTCTGGGCTCTCCATTTTTTCACTCTTTGACATGCATACATCCAATAACACAAATTGTAAATATTTATCATTGTGATATAGAAACTTTTTGGAAGATGTAATTCAGTTCCCAAAGGAGGCTTTCTGACCTCACAGGACCCACTTTTCTTCTTTTCCCTCTCAATATGTGTGTACATAAAACCCAGTATAGTTAGACTTGCTTTCAAGAACATCCTCAAATTCCCCTTCTTCTCTGAAGCCTCCAATACAGCAAATTTAGAACTGTGTCAACAGTATTTTCCCAACAAGAAGGTGGTTGGCTCATCCCTTGGTTATCACCCCACCCAGCTGGCTCAGCCCACCCCCCACCCCCCAGATTATAAGCTTCTCTAAGGCTCCAAAATACTCACCTATATCATAGCATAATAGGGAGTCAATGTGAATTTTTAATACATTAACATGCAGTTCCATTTGCTTTCTACTTGTTGTGTATATATACGCACACACATACATACAGATATACACATATACACACACACGTTTGTATCAGATGTATTTTCTAGCAATCTTGTAAATCCAGTGAAGACATATCTGGCCTTTACTTGCCTTGTATTTCTCATCACATCAACTACAGGGCTCTACGTACCATCAATCCTCACTAAATCCTTGCCGTATGAATGGGTGAGTTATTAAAATTACCCCAGGAAATGAAGATCTTTGGCTTGCATTGCCAAGTGTTAAAAATGGCACCACTCAAAAATATATCGTCAACCACACATTAAAAAGTACTAAGAATAACTCAATATTTCTTGTAGGGAACAGTTGCATTTTCTTCTGAGAATCCATATGTTAAAGTCTCTCTCTGTATTTCCCACAAGAGCACTTAAAGCCAGAACTCACAGTGTACCTGGCTTTAAACCAAGTACATTACTTATTTTGGAATTGCAGAATTAATAGTCATTCTCCCACTTGCAGATCTACCTCAAATAAAATTGTATTTCATTGGGATTAAGAGTTATAACCCCTAAACTCAGCTACAGCAAGCTGCACCAACACAACTCTTGAGCATTTAGCCCTTTGCCCTCCTTCAGAAAAATACTAGCAATTATAATTATTAGCTATTGGCAGCAGAGAAAAATTTCTTCCCTCAATGCATAGAACTTAGAGAGAGAAATATACATTTTGCTTATACTAAGAACCAAAGTGGTATGGCCATATTGTGATTGATAGGCCAAAGGCCAGAACCACGTACAAATTTAGGACACTAGTTTGGGAATTCAAAGGTAACATCCAGATAATTGAGAATAGAGCCACGACTACATAGGTATCAAATGTTCTCTTAACTGTTAAAAACAGAACCAAACAATGGATCGATTTGAAGCCACTTTTATAAACAAGTAAATAATGGTATAGGAAATATCTTAATATTTCTATTATTATTAATAGATACATGTCTATTATCTTCAAAATGAAAAAAGAGAGGAGAAAATCAACATCTCAAGCACTTGGGGAGTATCAGCCTTAAGCAAGGTGGTATGGCCACCGATGGAAAACCACAGATGCTGCCAGTCCAGCCTGCTGGACTGGAGAGAGGGAGAGAAGAAATGCAGTATTCAAAAAGTCTTACCACTCAAGTCCAGTATAAAAAGAAAAGTCAAATAGCCACAGGCCTTCTACAACGTAGCTATAGATGTGAATCAAATAAGTAAAGTCAGGACTTCCCGTTGTGGATCAGTAGTAATGAACCCCACGAGTATCCATGAGAATGCGGGTTCCATCCCTGGCCCTGCTCAGTGAGTTAAGGATCCAGTGTTGCCCACAGGTTGCAGATGTGGCTCAGATCCCGAGTTGCTGTGGCTGCAACACAGGCTGGCAGCTGCAATTCCAATTCAGCTCCATATGCTGCAGGTGAAGCCCTAAAAAGGAAAAAAATAAGAAAAAAATAGTATCATATTTATATACCATGGCGAAAACCGTTGACTTCTCTATTTTTTTCTTTTTCATTACACACAGAGCGTCAGTGTCTCCATCTCGCAGAAGAAGAAGCTAGGAGAAGTGTCACCCTCCAATATTCTAGCGATGTGGTCATCTTGAAGACTTAATTTCTGTGGTTTCCACTTTGAGTTGTCTCATTTTACTTAAATCAGAGCTAATAACTCTTAGCAATTCCAAATTATAACAGCGCAAGTTTGACCCATTTCAAAATAAATGTCTCCAGGGGAGTTCCAGTTTGGGTTCAGTGGTTAACAAACCCGACTAGTAACCAGGTTTGATCCCTGACCTCGCTCAGTGGGTTAAAGATCCAGCATTGCTGTGGCTGTGGTGTGGGCTGGCAGCTCTGATTCAACCCCTAGCCTGGGAACCTCCATATGCTGCGGGTGCAGCCCTAAAATAAATAAATAATAAATAAATAAATAGTTTCCATATGGAAATGACAATGTTTTCCCATATAATGAATTGTCATTTTTAAAAAAAATGAAATGATGAGGACCAGTCATTCATACATGTAATATATTGCTATTCACAATATTGCATGTGTATTGAGCACCCACCATGCAAAGTCAGACCTGGGGGAGGTGTTGCGGGTGCAGGGAAGAATTTGACACTTGCCCTTGAGGAGCAATCAGGCCCATAGGGAAAACAGACAAAGCTAATCAATTTTGAAAAGATTAGATAAAATGCCTCAAATTCAGTATGTACAGAGCACGTTGGGCTAATCTAGGCCAAAGCGAGGAGCCTGGCAAGGCCTCCTGGAAAAATTGACATTTGGTCCTGGCCTTGCAAATTGACAGGATAATTTTGTTTCTTGCATATGGTCACTTCTGAGGCCACATATAATCTGCAGAGAAAGGGCTTTTAGAATAGATGCCGTGGAATTAAGATCCAAGTTAGCTATATGTTTGCATTCCAGTACAAAAAACAATTTTATGCTTGTCCACTCTGCTCACACTGCACTGGGGTACTGCAGAGAGTCCAAACAGAGACTAAGCCATGGCATTTGCCTTCAAGAGTCTATAATTTAATTAGACAGTAAAGATCACATGCATGACAGCTAAATAACCAGACAGGGCAGTATTTGGTTCTGTGCTAGACCTCTAGCTTTTCCAAGCCAACTATGAATCACTTTCTATTCCTACCCAATCTTTTTTCCCACAGCCCCTCCTGCTAATGATGAGTCTGCACAAGAGACAATACTCAAGTATTTCTTATATAATTTTTCCATTGGTTTTTATATAGATAAATACAACAACATCGAGAACAAAGCAATTATCATAATAGATAGGCATAGCAAGAAACCAAACTTGGGTTCATATTTCTCCATATTTGAGATAAATCCCATGTAGTCTTGCTTCATAAAGAAACAGACTTCAATTAGAGGCCATGTTCCTTCTTGGGACCAAAAAGTCATCATTATAGCATTTATAGAAAAGTGAGATATGGGGATGAGTCAAGAGAATCAATTATGACTCGAGTATCTGCCAAATCAGAGAATTAGATTTATAATTTAGTTATGTGGTTGTTCCTCCACTGAATCACATTGGATATATCTGAGAAAACGCCATTGGAAAGTTCTAGAATTTAATGAGGCAGTTGCACTAAAAGTGACTCTAATGCCTAAGGTCTTTTACCCCTACCCACAATGGGGTGCAGCAGTTTGCTTTGGAGAACATCTTCCAGATCTTTGGGTGTAGAAAGACATGGATCTGGGCTTGAACTAAGATTTTACCTCTGCTGGCTGCCGACTTTATTTACACCTTGTCTTCCATGAGCCCCAGTTTTGCCATCTATCAGATGGGTAAGATGATAACTTACTGAATCATTCTAGAGGGTTACAGATTAGAGCAAAAGGATGGCACACATTCACTTTTAGAGTTAGTTAAGTCTCTGATTTGAAAAGCAAGCTAAGCAGAAATGAGGAGGCCTCACAGCAAAAATGTATGCCCAGAAGGGACATAGCTGCCTGAAAGAGTAGCCATACAAAGGAGGACCACCCTGACTGCCCTGAGAATCTCAGCAGTCCCCACACAACCAACTTTGCAGACTTGAGCTCAAGTATCAGCCTTCAAGAACCTGCACAACAGTCTATGCACTTCCATTAGAGGGAATATTGATATTCCCTAACACCCAATGGCTATTCAATAAATAGCAACAATTCTATTCTTTTTTTTTTTTTTTGTCTTTTTGGGCCACACCAGCAGCACATGGAAGTTCCCAGGCTAGGGGTCAAATTCAAGCTGTAACTGCTGGCCTACACCACAGCCACAGCAACGCAGGATCCAAGTCACCTCCACCACCTCCACCACAGGTCATGGCAATGCTGGATCCTTAACCCACTGAGAAAGGCCAGGGATCAAACCTGCATCCTCCAGGACACTAGTCTGGTTCATTATCCCTGAGCCATGACTGGAAGTCTTACAATTATATTCTTTTTTTTTTTTTTAATCGTTTTTTTGCCTTATCTAGGGCTGCTCCTGCGGCATATGGAGGTTCCCAGGTCAAGAGTCTAA
This sequence comes from Phacochoerus africanus, assembly GCF_016906955.1. Lineage (NCBI taxonomy): Eukaryota > Metazoa > Chordata > Mammalia > Artiodactyla > Suidae > Phacochoerus > Phacochoerus africanus. The sequence goes on from NC_062549.1 coordinate 64,736,775, forward strand.
TTGGAGCTGTAGCCACCGGCCTACATCAGAGCCATAGCAACACAGGATCCAAGCCACGTCTGCAACCCACACCACAGCTCACAGCAACGCCGGATCCTTAACCCACTGAGCAAGGCCAGGGATCGAACCCATAACCTCATCGGTCCTAGTCGGATTCGTTAACCACTGTGCCACATCGGGAGCTCTATGACAATTATATTCTTTATTACAATGAGCTCTTGGTCTGTACTTTCAGAAATATAAAACAAATCCAACATAGAACATCCACTCTTTCAGAAGCTATATGAGCTTGGAGGGGTACTGCCAGTGTCAAATCACAAAACATTGTTGCGCCTTTAGTTTCACTCTCCCTCCCTCAGTTTGATTTCCCACCTGCCTGTAGGGGAACCCCTGCTGGATACCTTCAGTGGGTTGGCAAGGCAGATGCCTCCAGCTCCCACTGGGCATTCCTCCTGCTCCTTCTCCTGCTACTGGAAGAAGTGATGTCTCCTAAGGGGACTGAGGCTGTGAACTCTCCCAAGCCAGCCATACCCCAAAGCATGTACTCCATCAAAGCTGCAGCTGGCCACGGCTGTATCAGGTTCAAGCAGTCACCATACCAGCCCCAAGCCAGAGGCCTCTCTACCCAACAGGAAAGAAAACGTCTTCTGAAGCCCCTGCGTGTGATTCCACAGGCGGTCAATGGCCGCCCCTTGAGATGTGCACTACGCTAACTTGCTGAGTCTACACAGAGACTTGCTTTGTCTACAATCTGCTACCTGGTCACAAAGTAGTGCTACGTTATGATCCCTAGTCTCTCAGCCACTTTAGTAAAAAAAAAAAAAAAAAAAGTGAAAAAGCTCTCTGACTAGTTTCACTTCTTCTCCCCTGGGATCTGGCACCATCCCCAAGAAAAACAGGTCACCGCCTCAGAAGACAAAAGATGAGCAACACACATGCAAAACCTCGCCCCCACCCCCAGCCCCGTTCGTATAGGATTTGTTCCCTCAACATTTTCCCGGCCTTAGGATGACTCATTCCTTCTCAGGAGGCTTCTTGGACTTTTTTCAAATGGTCCCCAGACATGCAGATGACAAGCTTTTCAGATTTGCTGGAATCTCAAAGTGGATATAGTTTAGATTCAAGCTGAGGCCCTTGCTGTGGTCATAAGCTAAAGATTTATAACTTATAGCTTCTTGATAAATTACTTTAATATGAAACACAGGATTTGGAAATGGAAGAGTTTTTATTTTCCTGAACTCTGTTTGCTTCTCCTTCCCACATCTAGAAAGTATACACACACCAACTGATAACTTAAATTTAGTCCTTTTCTATTCTCTTTACCCTCATCAAATTAAAATGGATAACATTCATCTAAGACTCTTGTCTCAGAAATTCCATTATTCTATAAATGTGCTCAAGTAAAATACTTTCAGCCTACAAAATTTTTGCTCCCATTCTCCCCTGAACAAAGCTTTCTCTTGATCAATCAATAAAATATGCTGGTTGCACTTATATATGTGAACACTATAATCTATAGAGAAAAGTAGTAATATGTGCCAATTTATTTTAATTATTAAATTAACCTGAAGGATAATTTTTGACAATGCATGAAGTTATTCTTCATATTACCACAGAAGTTTCATACTTCCAAAGGCCACTGTTGGCAAGACATAAAGAAATGACATCAGAATCTTGCATGGGGCGAAAGTATATTCCAATACTTTTTTAAGTCTAATAAAAAAAACCCGTTTATTTCTAAATTAGTGACTGAAGCATCAGTAATGCTACAGCATATGTCCCTGTGTACACAAACCAAAAAAGAGAAGCACTCCTAAATGTATTTAAGGGCAATCTTTAATGATTTTAGTTAGTTTTCCTAAGAGTAGCTTCATTAATCATTACTTCCCACAGGTAATTTATTTTTCATGCTGCTCCAGAGAATTCTCCAGTTGTCTTTAATCTTTCCCAACATCTTCGACAATTGCTCCAGCTAGTTTTTATCTCCAAGGCTGTTTTGTTACCCCTGTCAGATGCAAAGAAGCACCCCAACTGAATGATCTCAACAGCTGAAAGAACTACCTGGTGAGAACACATGTGAGGGCAAAGTAGAAATAATTCTCCCGGACGATGAAGAAATTCACTTTCGAGGAGATTTAACATGCTTTCTGTAAGCTTAAGTACCATACTTGGAACAGAGAAAACCTAGGTATATGGCACATGTGTGTGAGAAAAATTCCAAATAAGTGACCCCGAGAGGCATAACACACATTCTGCTATAGTATTAACAATATTTTCCAATTTGACTCACTCCCAGGGAGATGTGCCATGGATTTTAAGGACTCTTTTCAACTCACAAATTGCAGCTTTTCTTTTCACACATAGCTAATAGCCCTGGAATTAGATAGTTAAATTTTTGTTTAATCTTAAGTCATTTGGAGTTCTCATGGTGGCTCAGCGGTAATGAACCCAACTAATATCCATGAGGACATGGGTTCGATCCCTGGCCTCACTCAGTGGGTTAAAGATCTGGCATTGCCCTAAGCTGTGGCGTAAGTTGCAGGCACAGCTAGGATCTGGTGTTGCTGTGGCTGTGGCATAGACCAGCAGCTGTAGCTCCAATTCAGCCCCTAGCCCGGGAATTTCCATGTATTAGGGGTGCAGCACTAAAAACACAAAAAGACAAAAAACGAAACAAAACAAAGCCCTTAAGTCATTTTTGAAGTAATTATATCTTTCAGGTCTCCTTGAGCCCCTTTTAGTGTCAAAAAACATAATTTAAGTAAATGTTTATAAATTTTATCTGTTTATATATTAAAGATAAACAAAAGAACAAAGATAATGTGGACATCTCATAATTAAATGCTTTCTTGTGAGGCACTGATACTGAGAAAAGGAAAAGGAAAAGGAAAAATGATTATCTAAGAGGGAAGAAAGCTATGAAACCAGCTTCCATAATATCTAAATGGAATTATCAAAAGGAGCAAAAAGTCTTAAGTTTACTACGGGCACAGAAAAGTGATCTAAAGTCAGTAGCAATTTTTGGTGAAACTCTAGGTATTTGTATTTCAGAGATGAAATAATAGCCCTTTCATTGACATATGGTCTCTGGAATATCAAAACCGCCTGGGATTCCTTGGCCCATATTTCAGACACCACTCTTCATAATGCACAAGGAGTTTTGCAAATCTGACCAAGACTTGAGGAACTCTAGACCTCTGTAAAGCCTTGGTAGACAGTACAAATGTTTGCCAGTGTCCCTTCAAATGTCTAATTACAAAGAAGGACCTGTAACATCTCCTCTGTTTAACCCAGAATTAGACCTTTTCAGGCATAGCTACCCCAAATCACCTTCCAAAGCCTGGAGTGGCTGGTATTGATCAGGACCTGGTGGATTCTTCAGTTTCCTCTGACCAGCATCAAAACAAAGAAAACTTTTGTCTTGTTCTGCACTGTTTCCTCTGACCAGAGTCTGATCCGCCATTGAACCACAAAGTGTCAGGGCACCAGGAGAACAATGAATTTTCCATGAATGTCTCAAACTGACTTTTCTTCCTGGTTCTGAGTGCAATGCTCCACTCCGCCACCCAGATCTCAGGAGCGCTAATGCTTGGAGCCTCAACTAGACATTCTCTGCTCTAAATGGCTGCTCTGACATAGCTGTAAAAGTTGGGGGAGGCAGAAACACCTTATCAAAATTACTCCTTAATGCAACCCAGGCTTCATTTGAGCAGAAAGCTCTTCTAAAAAAGAAATGACTGTTCAATCAGCATAGTGATCATGGAAGGAAGCCATGGCCTGAACTCTGGGGCCTTGCATGGAAGTCCATTTGTCCTTCTCACATCACAAAGGACCTTGGATTTAGAATTTTGACTTCATTGCCAAATGAGATTGTCCTATAGTCACTGTACTATGTGGATATGTTAAATATACTCATTTCAATGTACCAAAAGCTTTCTGTAACCCTCTCTGGTTATTTTAATATAGTGATAGGAAAAAATAAATAGCACTTAGGAACTACATGTCAAAGACCATTCTAAACATTTAGTGTGTATTCATTCAATTAATCTTTATAGCCATCCTGAGGTAGAGACTATCATTAGCTGCATCTTACAGAGAGTAAGCTAAAGCACAGAGAGGTTAAGAACGCATCTGAGGTCACACAGCTAGTCACACAGGAATGGCAGCCAGTTTCTAACCTAAGCTGTCTGGATCCATGCTCCAAGCCACTACTGCTCTACTGCCTCCCATGGAAGTGGCTCTCAGAGGCCCTGACATACCCCTGTCCTCTGATGCTTTGCCCTGGTGCAAAGGCAGGATACTATCATGGTCCAGGCGTTTTCCCTTTCTGGATATGGCTATGATCTATGTGATGCTAATGATCCCACTTGAACCATAGCTGGACTCTATTTCTGGATTCTAGGGTAAGCTGGTCTCAAAAGGTCATCTGAACAAGCGAGATGGCCAACACGTAGCAGACACCCCTTGCCCCTGTGGTCCCATTCTCTCCCTCCAAGTTCCCTACCCACCAAATGCTATGACAGCACAGTTAGGCACATATTCCTCATTAGCTTATTTTCTCCTCAGACCCAGAAGCGTTCCTAGAGTCCAATTAGCATTAGCCCCATTGCTTTATCTTGTTGAGGAAGATACATAATAGTAAATACATGGGAATTTTAAAATATGCTCTGATAGATATTGTAGACCAGCACTAAATTATTTCTGATTTATCACATAAACAAAAACACACTACCTACACCTAAACATAGTCTGTCTTTTACTTCTTCTTTCCCAAAGTGTGAAAGTTGTGACATATTCTTTAGAAAATTCCCCAAACAGAGGCTGACACTGGGTCTCCTTTTCCCTCATTTCCTCCAGGCAAAGTAATTACAAACAGAATTTTAGAAAATCTTGTGTGCATTGGGAACTTAGTCTTTCTTTTGGATATCAGCTTATTCAGAGGCCATTCCCTTTGAGAAAAGCTAGTGGTACTCTTGGTACCAACAAGTGCAAACCTTTTCCTTTATCCAGCCTATGACATTGTCATTGAATAAGGCTTTGGACCACCATGTAAGCAAGTCGTTTTATACAGTTTTTAACATATCCTGTGACTGATGAGGAGTTAAACTTCATGTATCAAGCAGTATTAAAAATACAGCTATTTCCAGTTGACATGTATCAAGAGATTTTTTTCCATGTTCATACCCTTTGACCAAGTAATCCCACTTTGGGGAATCTATCCTAGGGAAATGACCTGAATAACAGAAAAAATATATGCACAAAGAACAGTAACCCAACTACCTAAGGGTCCCCACAATACAGGAATGGCCAATAAACTACCCACTTAAAGAAATATTTTATAGCCCTTGAAATAGAGTTATGAAAATTTTATAACACAGGATATTTTTCTCATGTTCAATGGAAAGGTAAGACGAACATTATATATTAATTACGGTTATGTAAAAATCAGGAACTCAGCAGAACAAAAAAAAGAAGGAAAAAAAAGGACCATAACACACTAACTCCCAGAGTAAGTAATTTCGACTACTTAAGTAGTCTTAAAGAAATAAGACCACGTGGAGTTCCCATCATGGCTTAGTGATTGATGAATCCAACTAGGAACCATGAGGTTGCAGGTTCGATCCCTGGCCTTGCTCAGTGGGTTGAGGATCTGGTGTTGCCGTGAGCTGTGGTGTAGGTCACAGACGCGGCTCGGTTCCTGTGTTGCTGTGGCTCTGATGTAGACTGGTGGTACAGCTCCGATTTGACCCCTAGCCTGGGAACCTCCATATGCCACAGGAGTAGCCCAAAAAATGTCAAAAAGACAAAAAGAAAAAGAAAGAAAGAAGACCATTCAAGTCCCAAGGCCAGGGGCTCCAGAAGAGTCTATTGTCTTTTACCCCCTCTTACATAAAGTGGAACTCAATAAATACTTGTTAAATTAATAACAAGAACATAGGTGTTCACTCTTACCTAGTATGTTGCAGCATATGAAATTGCTGATACATAACCATTTCAACCAATAAAAACAGCAATTTCATGTGGTTCAACCATACAGAGTCAATGAGCCTTGACCACCACATGTTACACAAGATCAGGATGAAATAATCTGAACCTCCCACTAATCACTCCCTCCTTCTCTCCCCTCTTTCCCCTCCCCTCCACCCCACAGTGGTCAAAAAACCAGCCCAAAGAAAATCCAACTGGATATTTGACACAATATTGCAAAAGAAATAAACATTTCAAAAAGACCTGTTGCTGCCTTTTTCCCATGTTTCTGTCATCATGTGGACGTACTTTAGGGCTTAAGTAGGAGAAACACATGATGCTTAAGTTTTCCTTGCCATCTTCGGATAACAGACACTAGTAAATCTTGTTTCCTACACCTGAATACCTAAATAGAAAATTACAAGAGGGTTTAAAAGATAAAGGAATTTTTCTATTAGAAATAATTGGTGACTCTTTTTCAATATCCTGAGATCACTCACTGTGGTCTGATGTATTTCCTTTCACATATGTAGAGTGGGAAATGTTGAATGGATGCTCCCTATTTCACAAAGAAAGCACTTTTATTTCTACTCTTTTCCCTCTTCACAATCCCCTTTCCCATTCCTAGGCAATTAACAGAGAACAAGCATCACAGGTAACCTGACTCAGGGGTGGGGTGGGGTCAACCTAAGGAGACTTGGAAGAGATTCAAGGCAGTCCAGCAATATTTCCAATAAGACAGACAGCTCTTGGGCAACATTCTACTGACAAACACTTTTTAGCAAATAATCTACTTTTTCCGTTATCTTTTCCTATTCCTTTGCCACAAAGAATAAATATATGACTGTGTTTAATCACCCTTTGTTAAATGCTCACTTCCACCTCAGCCCTTTTCAGCCTTACTGTTGTTAGCATTCTTATCCAATGAAAGAGGGCTACTTGTCTCATTTACTTTTTTAAAATAGGAAGGCAGCTAGGAAAATTATTCATGAGAACTGCTAGAGTAAAACAATCTAAGGTTTTGCTCTTGGTTTTATGATAAGTTTCTACAACCAGAAGACAGAATTAAAAAATATGTGAGATGATTAAAGAGAGCAGCTGATTTTAACCTACGGTGCAGTCTCAGCAATGTTCTGAGTATATTCCGTCCTGCTTGTTACTGAGTTGACAGAGGTCAATTGGCAAGTTGTTTTGATCTGATAGCGTTTTGTTAGGGGAGCTTGAAAAAAATCTTTAAAAATAATTCACCTCCAGGAAAAGGAAGAAAGGTATAAATTCTGTAGAGTTAAATATCTACCAGCTTTCAGTGCCTATGTAAGCAAGAAAATATCAAATCTTTTTTTTTGTAAAAATAAATGAATCTAACTTTTATCAGCATTTAATGTACATTTTTATGTTCCTGTTGTCCAAAGACAGATGTGAGCTTCAATACGGTTTAACCATATAAGGAGTCAAACTGAGCTTCAAATCTATCCAGGAACTTACTTCATTCTTTTGTTATTCTGGTGACTTTGTTTGGATTTAAGACTCAAGACAAAGTGAAAAGTATACAAAGACACTAAGATTATTGCAGTCACCTGAAGATTTGTCACTATAAAGTCACCTATGTGCCAACTCAAAATGTCTTAACTTCATAATTCCTTTTACAGCAAAAGAACTCTCTAAATCTTCCCCAATGTTTTCATAAGGACCTTATTCAAACCTACTGTGAGGCTTTTTCTCAATTAACAATTAGCTGTCTACATTTTTTATTAATTTGGTAATATCAAATTTATGGCTTATAAAACTACAGGAAAGTTGCTGAGAAAAGCACTAGACTAGGAGACGTGATTCCCAAAACTAGCCTCTGGTTTACCAGAATGAATGTCTATACCCCTAAATATGTAAAACGAGAGTATTTTGTTAAATGATCCCTTGGTTTGCTTCTGCTTCTTTCTAGAGCCCCTTGTCTTACTTGGACTTCGGTTTCTTAATCAATACAATGGCAATGATGACGAAACCAAATGAATTATAAGTTGACTTCCAATTGATTGTTAACTACATTTTGATTCATGGGCCTTGTGGATGCATAGAAATCTGCAGGTTCCGAAAGATATGATACAATTTCAGGGGTTAAGGATAGAATCAGGAGTTCCCACAGTGGCTCAGTGGTTAATGGATCTGACTAAGAACGATGAGACTGCAGGTTTGACCCCTGGGCTCACTCAGTGGGTTAAGGATCCAGTGTTGCCATGAGCTGTGGTGCAGGTCAAAGAAGCAGTTCGGATCCTGTGTTGCTGTGGCTCTGGTGTAGGCGGGCAGCTGCAGCTCTGATTAGACCCTTAGCCTGGGAACCTCCATATGCCATGGGTGTGGCCCTAGAAAAAACAAAAAGACAAAAAAAAAGACTAGAGTCAGAAGTCATCTTCTGGAACTGACATTAAAATAAGACAAAACAGATGCGATTTATCATCTATTTAGTAACTCATGTTATGAGATGGCTTTCAAATGTGGTGCCAACTTGGTCATCAGTGATAGAATTAATGTAAAGAAAGATGTAATCTCATCTGATAATTTGAGAAAATTACAAATTAGCCTAAATTTGAAGTATCTTGTGGAAAAAAAATCCAGAATTAGGCATATTTACAGTACTATCCAAGGTAGAGGATGCCCCACTTCTGAAAGTCAGTGACAGTTATCTAAAAAGATAGATATTGGATGCCACTAATATTTATTGAACACTGGTACGCCATTTATTGTGACTGGAGCTTTCATGTGTTAACTCATTCAGTCTTTACAAAACCCTATGAGATTAACATTATGCCAATATAACAGGTGAGGTGCATGGAAATCCAGGAACTGTCCAGGATCACCTGCCTAGAATTTAACCCCCTTGTTCTCTGATCCCAAATCCCAATGTTTTTAAATTATATTATGTTCACTCTTCAGTGAGTGGGGGGCGTCCCTAACTATCCTAGACATGAAAAAAAAAAGTAGTCCACTTCCTTTGCTATAAATTGATGTTTATAAATAACTTAATTTGTGTTTCAGGGTTGGAACAATTGCACACGACACCCCTTCCCCCAAAAAAAACACATATCCGTATTTTTCAAACTTCTGCTCCTATGATTTTATATTATTTTGTCCATATAGGTTACAAGATTTGAAAGATTTCTGATGACCCAACAAGTCACATTAAATAACGTGTGCTTGGGAGGGATCGGGAGCTTGGACACAACTTAGAACAGATATACAAGGAGATCCTGCTGAATAGCATTGAGAACTTTGTTTAAATACTCATGTTGCAACAGAACAAAGGGTGGGGGGAAAAAAATGTAATTGTAATGTATACATGTAAGGATAACCTGACCCCCTTGCTGTACAGTGGGAAAAATAAAAAAAATTTTTTTAAATAAAAATAAAAAAAATAAATAACGTGTTCTCTGTAACAAAATCTGTTTTACCCAAAGATCCAAAATCAGCAAATGCAGTAAGATTATGCAATCATGTAAATCACTAATGTGGCTATGATGATAAATAATTTAAATAAGGAGTTAGACAATAGAACATTGTTTACTGTTACTGGGCCTTTAATTTTGTCAGAGTTGGTCAAATGATGCATGGGATGTGTTCAATTCAGAAACTGATCTGTGGTACTGCTAACAGCATGCACTAGAGCAACTATGCCGCAGAATTCCTATGACTAAGAATGCCTGAGCAACACAAGATAACTCATAAGTTTAGCCAAAGAGAAGTAAAATTCATCATGCTTGTTAACATCTTGCCTTAATTCAAGAACACATAAGAGAAATTAGGTTTACAGAAATATTTGACAAAGCCTATGAACCTCTTTTCACGATTTTATTGGACTCCTGGACAACCAAGTCAAGAACTCCTAGGCTAGTAATCCTCCTGTTTTAAGTTAATATATTGATACTCTGTTCAAAAGTCATCACTCTGGTTTATTAATCAGTCATGTGCATTTAATTGGCACATGTTCATTTTTTAAGGTACATGCTGATGGTTTAACTTTGATAGGCTCTCTCTGGGTGGTTCTTCATGGGTGATAACAGCAATTGAATGTTTCAATATCTCCATATCGAGACCATTTATCATAGTCTATGACTCAGCATTTCCACTTCCAGGTATTTACCCCAAGTGATAAGCAGAATCATTGAGAATAACAGAAAACCACCTAGTTGCCCCCAAATGAAGACTTGCTCATTGTTCAACAAATAGTCGAGAGGTACTATATGCTAGGTGACAAAAACTAAGCTGTGAACAAGACATGTGGTTACACATTTATGGAGCTGGAAAGATGTACGGTTCATGCACTACTGCTGCATAAAAAAATATCCTCCAATTTTGTAGCCTACAAAGCAATCTTTTTTATGCTATAGTCTGTGAGTGAGGAATTTGGATCAGGTGTGCAGAAATGGTTTATCTCTTTTCCATGATGTCTGGGGCCTCAGCTGGGAAGACCTGAAAGCTAGAGATGATAACAGGAGTATAGAATTGTCTACAGGCTCCTTCACTGACATGGCTGGGATGAATCAGAAACAAGGACTGTCAGCCAGACTTGGCTTCTTCCCAGCATGGTGGCCTCAGAATACCTGGACTTCTTACATGTCATTTCAGGACTCTGAGCATGAGGATTCTAGCAGATTCATCACTTCTACGACGAAGCCTTGGAATGCCACTGTGATCTAAGAGTCACAGCAGTCACAGGCCTACCCAAATTCAGGCGAAAGGGATTCAGACTCTCCTCCTGATGCAAGGCACACTGTGGAAGAACATCTGAGATGGAAAGTCCTGTCATCTTTGGAGAAGACGATGTGCTACAATGTTGTAATGATGGTAAAAGTCAGAATGCTGGGAACCTCCATATGCCGTGGGTGAGGCCCTAAAAAACCGAAAGAAAAAAAAAAGAATGCTAATATTTTAAATTATTTTTCAGGATGGCCAACACTTGCTGAGTGTTTATTATGAGTTTCAGGCACTATTCTGACTTGTACATGTATTAACACATTTGATATTCAAAAGAGTCTTAGAAGGTAATATTTCCATTGCTTTTTTACAAATAAAGATATCACCACAAAAAGAAATTACATTACTCACCTAAGGTCACACTGGTAGTGAGAGAGTCTGGATTTGGACAAAATGGTCTGGTTCTAGACTTGAAATGCTTGTAAACAGCCACTAAAATTCTGAGAAATAATATTATAGGTTAGTTCACTTGCCGTATCTCTTTGCTTATTGATATTTCTAAAATGAGAGGAAAATAGAGGAATGTTTCTTTGTTTTCTCATAGGTTTCCTTTTTGTTTTTTTTCTTTTTTTTTTCCTTTTTCTTTTTATGGCCACACCTGCAGCATTTGGAAGCTCCCAGCTAGGAATCAAATCCAAGCTGCAGCTGTATGCCTACACCAAGCCACAGCAATACCAGATCCGGGCCACATCTGCACTAGATCTTTAGCCCACTGATCAAGGCCAGGGATCGAATGTGCATCCTCATGGACACTGTGTCAGGTTCTTAACCCACTGACCCACAATAGGAACTCCTGTATTCTCAAAAGTTTCTAAATGCAGTGTTTTTCCAAACTGGCCAGATCAGAAGAATCATATGACACACTTGTGAAAAATATAGCTTTGGGACCTCAGCCCAGACCTACTGGCTCAGAATCTTCAAGGAAGGGGCCTGGGGAGTAGTATTTTTAGCAAAATACTAAATAATCAAGTAAGGTTAGGAATCCTTACTACATGGTATATTATATTTGAGTTCTCTCCAATCTGTGTGGCTTTACTTTTTCCTTCCCTCTGCTGCAGCTATCAGAAACCACTCAAATAAAAGAAACCACTCAACCATGTAACTAGTGATTTTATGTAATAAGGAAGTACTTGCTTTCAAAGGCTGATAAACATTTGATAGGGAAAGGATTCTTGGCAGCCCTAAAACACAATTTAGCATCTCAGCATTGTATTAACTTCAGCAGGGCTTTCCGATGAGGCCAAATACTTGTGGGATGGGAGGTGTCGTCGTCTTTGGAAAATACAATGCAGTGGGGAGAAAAAGCCACAGCAGGCAAATACTAGTGAATTATACAAGTCACAAGAAGCAAATATTCAGTATGCATTTATTACTTTAAAAATAACTTTAGTAGATGCAAACTATTGCATTTGGAGTAGATAAGCAATGAGGTCCTACTGTATAGCACAGGGAACTGTATCCAACCACTCGTGATGGAATAGGATGGAAGATATTATGAGGAAAGGAATGTGTATATACATAACTGGGTCACTTTTCTGTACAGCAGAAATTGATAGAACATTGTAAATCAATGTAATAAAATTTTTTTTAAAAACTTTAAACAGGACCTCATATCTAAAGTTATGACAAAAGACATCAGTTAGCAATGTAAACTGGTTATATAATTTAATTTTCCAAACACTTTATATTCTATTTTTATCTCGAGACAAAAATCTATAACATCCTTACTCAGAAGAGAAAAAAAAAAAACTGTGAAAACAATTCAACTCCCATTCAAGATCATTTATCTTAAAATTATCTTATTTGGAGCAAGCGTTTATATATCCGCCACTAAATATCCTGAATTTGAAAATAATCTTACTAATATCTAATATAGGAGAATTTGCTCTATGCCAAGTATTGTGCATTGCTTCATTTGGGTCTCACTAGCCTTTTTCTTTTTTTTTCTTTTTCTTTTTTTTTGTCTTTTGTCTTTTGAGGGCCGCTCCCATGGCACATGGAGGTTCCCAGACTAGGGGTCTAATTGGAGCTGTTGCTGCCGGCCTACGCCAGAGCCACGAGAACACCAGATCTGAGCCACATCTGCAACCTACACCACAGCTCACCGCAACGCTCCTTAACCCACTGAACAAGGCCAGGGATCGAAGCCGCAACTTCATGGTTCCTAGTGGGATTCGTTTCCGCTGCGCCACGACAGGAACTCCTCGCTAGACTAAGAGCCACTCTCACTGTTGTACAGAGGAGGCCACTGTGGCTCAGAATACTGCAGTCATTGGCACAAAGTTTCACAGCTAAGATGTTTCAGAACTGAAATTTGAACCCAGTACATCATTAAATCACTTAATGATATCCTGGTGACACTGACACTAGTGAAAGCCATATACTCATTATGTTCTGCACGTGCATACACATAATATTTAATAGCTCTAGAATTTAAAGGTCAAAATCAAATTTTAAGTAGGTAGATAATTTTTATATGAACAAGGGAGTTGGAATCATTTTAATTTTTTATTATAGTTGATTTAAAATGTTCTGTCAATTTCTGCTGTACAGCAAAGTGACCCAGTCATACATACACATATATACCCTTTTTCTCACATCATCCTCCATCATGCTCCATCGCAAGTGATTAGATATAGTTCCCTGTGCTATACAGCAGGATAGAATCATTTTTACAAATTATTTCTAAATTGCACAAAAGATAAATTGCATAGACACATGGAATACATAGTATTTGTCTGAAAGGCACCTAGCAAATTTAAACAAGTAATTTAATTCAACAAATATTTATTGTATCCATAGTGTATATAGTGTTTTGTCCCCTTTTTTAGAATTTACCATTAGTTTAGGAGGGCAAGACACACAAATACAAATATAACAAGAAGAGATTTTATTCCTCTTTAGCAAACATTATCAAAAGGAAGAAATCACTGTTTTATTGTGAAAGTAGACCCAACCTTAATATTAAGCCATGGCTATAACATTCTTCATTAAATTACTAACTTGGGACTTCATTCAAAGAGGGTCAAGATTTCACCTCTAAGGTCATTCTAAAGCATCAAGTTCAAAAATAATGTTATAATGAAGCTGCCATGTATTTAGAATCCAAACGGTTTTAAAACTCACTTGGGAATTATTAAAATATTTACTTAAGTTCTCTTTCCCCTCCACCCACTTATAGAGGTTAGATGCCTAGATGCCTCTAGATGCATTCCCATATTAGTCTCAGGCTAGGTTTTCAAGTAGACTGATAATTCTGTCATCAAATTCCCAATTACGGAAAAATGAACCACTAGTGGAGTCTAGGGCCTGAGCAACCACATGCCGCAGGTTAAAAATTTTTAAAGCTTTGTCTTCTCAAACTTCCTGAAACCACACTGAGACTCTTGTAATGAAAGTACAAGTAAGGACAATGCACTTGAAGGCCTCATTCAGTACATTTTCAAGCAAATTCTCTTGGATATGGTTTCCTCCACAGTGAGGGTATCACCTCCCTACTCAGCTCTCAGGGAAACTGTGAGCATCATGGAACACAACAAACATGAGATAATTGACATTGTGGACAGGATATGATTATCTGGAGGGAAGAGATTATTACCATACTCCAAAAACAAAATCCTTCTCCTCACTCACCAAAGTCTAGGGAACCCAAGCTGGTTTACCCATTTTTCTTTATCAGTGTATCAAGAAGGCATCACAAGATGCTGTGCGTGCAATCTGTCCTGCCAACATTTGTAAGTCTGCAGAACAAATATAAATGGATTCGTGGAGGGATTTCTGGCCTGGGTCCTGTATAAATACAAATGCATTCTATTCATGATGATTTATATATGGCCAAGACACCCCCCACATTTCTTTCTAAGAAGGGTTAACCATGGGCTGTTAAAGATACACAAATGGTCAAGTAGCCTGCCTCACTCTACTATGAGGTTGCAGAGAGCTCCACAAAGTCACATTTGGCAATGTTGATTTAACACCTCATAAAAAAATCCAGCTCTTTAGAAAAGCACTCTGGTCTTCACGCTGGGGACACAGTGAGAAGAGTTTAAAATAGGTCAATTAGCCAACTTTTTTTTTTTAAACGTAAAAGCTTATTCAGAGCATTATACAACAGATATTCAAATGTTCAAAGAGAATTGTGAGTGCTTTGTCAAAGTACCAAGATGACTAGTGACTTTTCTCAAACTGCATTTTAGTTCCATATTTTTAATATATTCTACAGAAGAAGAGGGTGATGTTTTCAATTGCTGAGTTTCATAAAATAAATTTTAAAATATTTAAAGTATACCTACTCTGAGAGTAGAATAATGATTTGGAGATTAATATCTTTGCTCTATTGGTAATATATTTTCATAATACTCTTCTATCATTAATTAAATAAGGCAACCCTGAAATATCATTTATGTCCAGAGAGACTCTGAAATATGGTATTATGTTAAGAAATTATATCTTCCACTTTGGATTACATATTTTGGCAAAAGCAAAACAAAAAAATGAGAGTTTTGTTATATTAATAAGAAAATTAAACCCACACTGAATGCAACTGGTAATTAAAAATTAATTTCCTTGAGTACACACCCAAAGATCCTGTGAACAGAATAATAGCTGAAAGGTTTGTTCAATTCCATCTTGTATCTATTTCTTTAGGAGAATGAATAATAGTAAATAGGTCAAAGTAACTAAATATTTTACATTAGAAACCTGTTTTTCTTAAAAAAATGTATTTGTATTTCCCAATGCTTGGAATTGAAGACCAAGTATCAACCTAGCCCCTGGAACCACAGTACAAGCTCCTCACACCACAGAACAGCTTGTCTAGTGACTTGGAGACGAGCATGAAGGCCACAGATCTGGTGGGAAGGATTATGTAAGGAGCCCTCATCCATGTGGCCAGAGGAGCATTGATTCATGAAACTGGAAGGTCATGGTTGCCTAGAGACCAGGTCGACTCTTTAATACTGTCACACATCCTGCAAATTCCTTTCTTTCTCCCTCTCTCCGCTTTTGAATAGATCCTTGCCCTCTGCAAATAGAGAGCTCTAGTCCCACTTCTATGAATCACTTGCTCCATAGAGTTAGGTATGCTAACATCTCTGAGTCTCAGATGCTTTGCCTTTAAAAATAGAGACCTAGAATAGGGCTGAGCTATGTACAGTGTTGTGGAAATGACTGTATGATTTCGGCACCTGGGTCGTAAAAGACTTTGTAGCTTATGCCTTGGTCTCACTGGCTCTGGGAGAAGCCATCCTTCATGCTGCGAAGACATTCGAGCAGACCACTAAAGGGCCCATATCAAGAGGAGCTGAGGCCTCCCACTAACAGCCAGCATCAGGGTGTGGGCTATGTGAGTGGCCCTTCTTAGAAGTGGACCTGCTAGTCCACTGGATTCAAGCCTGCAGACTGCAGCCCCAGCTGACATCTGGATTGCAGTATCATGAGAGACCACAAGCCAGGTCCGCCCAGTTAAACCACTTCTCAATTTCTAGCCCATAGAAACCATGAGATAATAAGTGTTTCGTGTTGTTTTTTAAAAAAAAGACAGAGACCTAGTTTTTTTCCACCTTTGACAACGACAGCTACCCAAGGGAGCTCCAAATCCAACAATGACTTAGGTGAGAGCTTCTAGATGGTGGTTTGTCAAGATGCTCCTTCTAATGATGGTTTTGACCGTCAAGACACTCCCTTCATCGACTCTCGCTGGTGTCGATGGAGTAAAGTACTGAACATTCAGAAATTTCTACGAGAATAAGAAAATCTACAGAATCAAATAGAAACAAAGAATGTTGATGGTCAAGCCATGAAGATAACCTCGCCTTGTTTACCCTAAAAATCATAATTCTACTGTTCCCAGTAACTAAAAAAAAAAAAAAAAAAGTTTTATATTTCTTAGTTTGAGTCATAGAAAAATGCTAATATTTGGCCATTCTGACATACATTAATGATTTTAATACCAACACCCCAGAAACAAAAATATTTGGGTTAAATATGAAATTTTGAGCTAATTATACTTGGATTTGGAAGAGCAGTTTTAACCAAAGTTTTTAAACTTTTAAAAGTGAATACTAGATTCCTGCTGTGATGCAGCAGAAATGAATCCAACTAGTATCTATGAGGATTCAGGTTTGATCCCTTGCCTTGCTCAGTGGGTTAAGGATCTGGCATTGCCATGAGCTGTAGTGTAGGTTGCAGATGCGTCTCGGATCTGGCATTGCTGTGGCTCTTGTGTAGGCCAGTGGCTACAGCTCTGATTTGCCCCCTAGCCTGGGAACTCCCATATGCTACAGGTGTGACCCTAAAAAACAACCCAAAAAGTGAATAGTAATATTAAAATTTTTCAACATTGTTAGATATTTTTTTAGTTCTAGGTCTAGTAAGAGCCACAATGACAATTTGCAATGGTTCTTTGATGAAAGAATTTCCTGTATTTTACACTCAGTGATATGAAATCACAGGGAAACTCTAAATTTCACACAGATCACATGGCACCAAACAGGTAGATCTTCAGAATACTCAAATTCCCCCTGTCAGCAGAAAGAAGCAGATCACACTTAGAATAACAAATATCACTGCTAAAAAAATTCTCAGCTGGTGGTGAAGGAGGTTCACTAAACCACTGTTTATGCAATCAAGTGTTTATCCGGTGCTCAGAAAGAGGTAGTTTTGCTACAGGCAAACACCTCTCCTGTGTTGGATTATTCAATTTCTTTTCTGGTGCCAATTGGACATTGTTCTTCCAAGTCTGTATTCCTAGCACACACTGTGCCATCATAACCTAGTAACTTGCTTCCTTCTGTCCCCTCTCTTGAACTGGAGGGCTCCTGATGCAGTAATGAACCCTATCTTCTTTATACCTCTAGCCTAACACCTGACACACAGTAGGTACTCAGTAATTTTGGATGAAAAGTCTCAAATATTGCCATAGAAATGGAATTAGAAAACAGAATGATATCACTTATAACTGGAATCTAATATATGGCACAAATAAAACTTTCCACAGAAAAGAAACTCATGGACTTAGAGAACAGACTTGTGATTGCCAAGGGGGAGGGGGAGAGAGTGAGATGGAAGGGAATCAGGGGTTAACAGATGCAAACTATTGCCTTGGGAGTGGATAAGCAATGAGATCCTGCTGTATAGCCCTGGGAATTATATCTAGTCACTTATGATGGAGCATGATGGAGGATAATGTGAAAAAAGGAAGGTATGTGTATATGTGTGACTGGGTCGCTTTGCTGTACAGTAGAAAATTGACAGAACACTGTAAACCAACTATAATGGAAAAAATTAAAATCTTTTAAAATTAAAAAAAAAAGAAAACAGAATGATTCCAAAACATTTTTAGAAATAGAATCAACAGAACTTGGCAAACCCTTGGATGTAGGGAATAAGGAACAGGGAAGAGCCAAGGATAAGTCAGAGTTCCAGCTCAGTAGGGCATAAATTCAAGAATCGTCCTGGAGGCAAGGACATAGTTTGGACAAATTAAGTCTGAAATGTTGGTAGGCCAACCAGAAGAAAAATTAATATCAAGGAGATGGAAAAATAACTTGGACACGAACTCAAGACTATACAGATTAGATTCTGGCATCTCTCATACACAAGTCACTGTTGGGGACATGGATGAAAATGAGATCTCCCAGGGTGAGAGCAGAGGATAAGGAGAAAGGAAGGCTGAGGACAAGAACTGAAGCGAATGCCTATGTTTGAGCCAAAGTTGAGTAAGTGAAAAAGACAAGAGAAGAGAACATCTGAAGCCATGGAATGACATAGCATAATGAATATAAGAGCTGGGCTGGGGAGAGGAAGCAAACACTTTGGAGAGGGCAGGCAAAATAAAAAGACCCAGGGAAGATAGAGTTAACTTCCAGGAGAGAATGGATGCTGTCCAAGGGATTTACTTCAGTAGACTAGAGCAGGAAAACACATTGCTATGGATTAACGAAGAGAAATTGTCAGAATTCAAGCTTAAGAGCAAGGACGTTTGGCTATGAACAGATTGTTGGAACATGGGGGACAATGGGAGTCTCTTTTCCATAGGGAGATTGGACTTGTTTGTGAGACTGATGGGAGGGAGGTAGCAGAAAGGTCATGTCTTTTACTTTGATGCTGAATGTCTAGTTTGGTCTTATGCAATAACTTCTACGGTGCTTTATTGGATAGATTAATAGAGATAGCTTTTCATTCAGAAGGCTTGTTCTAAAACATCCGAGAACATTTGCAAAGAAACATTCAAGGGCACATTTTCTTAGTTTAAGGTGCCACATGTGTTGAAAGGGTGAAAATTTCACAGACTGATTTCAGCTAATTGGTGGATTTAGTGGTCCAGTGATAGAGTCAAAGACCATTATGCAGCTTTCATTCACCTGTGCCCTGGGAGCTAGTCCTCCAGTAGTTCTCACCTGCTTGAGAGCTGACCGGCCAGCTAATGTGTTTTTTCTCCAAGCAGCATTCCAGTTGAGTGCACTTGTGAATACAAGTGCTCCAGAATCTGCCTGCATGTGTGCTCTTGAAGCAAACTGATGAAGATCTGTGTGCTTCAGTTTCCTTATGAATCAAATGGGGCTATTAAGAGTACATACTTCGGAGTTCCCGTCGTGGCTCAGTGGTTAACAAATCCGACTAGGAACCATGAGTTTGCGGGTTCGGTCCCTGGCATTGCTCAGTGGGTTAAGGATCCGGCGTTGCCATGAGCTGTGGTGTAGGGCACAGATGCAGCTCAGATCCCTTGTTGCTGTGGCTCTGGTGTAGGCCAGTGGCCACAGCTCCAATTAGACCCCTAGCCTGGGAACCTCCATATGCCGTAGGAGCGACCCTAGAAATGGCAAAATGACAAAAAAAAAAAAAAAAGAGTACATACTTCCTACAGCTCTTGTGAAGATTAAATAAGTTAATCCATATGCAAACTTAAAGCAAGGAGTTCGCATTGTGGCCTGGTGGTAACAAATCCAACTAGTATCCATGAGGATGCGGGTTCAATCCCTGGCCTCACTCAGTGGGTTAAGGATCTGACGTTGCCATGAACTGCAGGGTAGGGGGCAGAGGAGGCTTAGATCTGGCGTTGCTGTGGTTCTGGCATAGGCTGGCAGCTGCAGCTCTGATTCAACCGCCAGCCTGGAAACTTCCATATGCCACAGGTGTGGCCCAAAAAAGACAAAAACAAGACAAAACAAAACAAAAAAACACACACAAAAAAAAAACCTTAGAATAACAGTAGATAGACAGGAAATGCTCAATAAAAATTTGCTACTATTTTCCACATTCCATTACACACACAGAAATTTGATTTTTATGATATGACCTCAGGTCCCACTCTGTCCCCTTTGCTGCCACCTTAACTAGGATGATGTTCACTGACAGAGGTGATAATACTAAGGTGTCATCACAGTACATGACTTTGAGTTATTTTTCCAGAAGTGGTAGAGGAAATTCCCTGAACTCCATTCTCTCTAGGGAGGTCCTCCAGTGAAAACCATGGCAATCATTGGCCAATCAAGAAGCTAAGCAGTGTTAGAGATCCAGCCTGTGACTATGGAACAGTTTCTCACCTTCAAAACAATGCAGGCCATATAGGAATTGAACCTTGGCCTCATCAGTGCCAGGTTTCCAACGAGTTCGGCTAACTGAGCCAGGCATGCAGCACCTTGCAGATTTTGAACTCTCCAAAAAATATCAACGTCAAATTGCCGAGAAAAGGTGTTAAAAACCACTAAGTGGAACCATTATTTCCATTAGTCCAAGCATTTGGCCAAAGCAGGTCCTGAGAAATCTAGTCCTGACCCAGGACCAGATTTCTTCCTAGGTTGGTGCCAGCACCTGGTGGGCATTTAATAAATGCCCTCTGGGTTGACTGATCGCTGAGGCTAAATTCCTAAGCATGCGTAGTAAAAAGAGTAACCTGCCCGAAGATCAAAATAACGGTAAGTAGAAGGTATGTCCGTATTTTATACGACTTGCCTGGCCAGTTAAGAACCAGGTGTTCAAAGCTTTAACTATTCCTATATATACGGTTCAGAACAGATTTTTATATGTGCTTCCCTGAAGGTAAAGTACTTAGCCTTCTGAGTCAACTTTACAGCCTCTTTCTGCTTTCACCTTAATGGATAACATCCGTCCACAAATTGGGAACGTCAGTGAAGGCTAATAATGACTGGTGAGAATTCCATTCCTATTTGAAGGTTAAGACATTTTAAACTTCATTTCAGAGCGTGGTTTCTCCTAAAAGTTAATCAACCTCAACCTTAGAGATTTTACAAAAACCTAAAAGAATAGCTCTGAGACCAACCTGTGTTTCTCTAAAGACTCTGAGGGAAAGCAAAGAGGTCGATCTCTTTATTGAATCCAGCACGAAGAAGCAGCTACTCAGTCGACCTGCTGGCATGAACCTCCACCAACCTCACCAGGGAGAAAAATTCCTCAGGCAGGCTTCTGTAGGGCTTGTGAAGGAATAAAGCCTATTACCCTGAACATTTTGGTCTTCATAATACCTGCAGATCAATCCTGGCAGTGAGCACCAAAATTAAAAGCAAGATTTCTTTATTGTTTCATTTCAGGCTCTTTGTCTTCTTTTCTCTTGAATAAGGATGATGGTGAATCAATTCCAAGGATTTCACTAAAATTCTACAAACTCATGTCTCTCCACCAATGAAATCCTTCCTTATTTGGCCCCATCTATAAAATGCCTTATGGAGTTCCAATGGTAGCTCAGCAGTTACGAACCCAACTAGTATCCATGAGGACTCGGGTTCGATCCCTGGCCTCGCTCAGTGGGTTATGGATCTGGCATTACTGAGCTGTGGTGTAGGTCAAAGACGTGGCTCAGATCTGGCATTGCCATGAGCTGTGGTATAGGCTGGTAGCTGTAGCTCTGATTTGACCCCTAGTCTGGGAACTTCCATATGCCGTGGGTGCGGCCCTAAAAAGAAAAAAGAAATAAAGAAAGGCATAAAATCCCTTACTGACAGCATCTGGAAGAATAGAGGGGAGTTAAATTTAAGCTAAAAGTATTTCTCACTTGGATCTTATGTAGAAAATATTTTTTTTCTCATTTTTAGAAAGGGGATGCAAAAGAAAAGCATTGTGCAGTCTCGTCAAAATAATTTAGATGTTGGAATTCCCCTTGTGACTCAGCAGTAACAAACCCGACTAGTCTCCATGAGGACTTGGGTTCAATCCCTGCCCTTACTCTGTGGGTTAAGGATCCAGTGTTGCTGCGAGCTGTGGTGTAGGTCACAGGTGTGGCTTGGATCTGGCATTGCTGTGGCTGTGGTGTAGGCTGGCAGCTGCAGCTCCTATTCGACCCCTGGCCTAGGAAACTCCAAAAGTGCAGCCCTAAAAAGAAAAGTAGTAATAACTGAGGTGTTGAACAGTCTTGAAATCAACCAGCTAACTCCTGAAGGGCAAGATGGCAGAGATGATAAACAACTACCTCGCAGGCTGTGGGAACAGGTGGAATGTGGCTGTCAATCACAGAACTGCATGATATTCAGCTAAACAATTTGATAGGGCCCTTCAGTTCTAGCTGTGTTAAGATTCTCAGGTGGGTGTGTTTAGACTGGAAAACATGATCTGAAACTTAGAAAGCTATTTCCCAAGAAAATGTTTCAGGACTAACATTTCCAACATAAACTTCATTCATACAGAGGCAAATTTGCGTCATCCTTGAGTTTATTCAGAACACCACCCCCTTTGTTTTTCTCCTATTACCTAACAAATACTCCCCCATCCTTGCTAATGTTGCCCAATTTTTACACCCTTTACAGCTCTGTTCTCTCTTCAAGCACTGACGACCCACTGGGTGCCAGGCCTTGTGCCAGAGCTGGGAAATCAAATATTTCCTACCATAATCTCTGGCTTCACAAAACTCATTTCCTCCCCCTCAGACAATGTGTTAGCCCCATTATTTATAACCTGGGTTACTCACTCTCTTTACGTCTTTGGAATCTCCCACAGCCTCTCCATTAGGTATCTATTTCGGAACTTCTTCCTCCTTGCCAAAAATTCTTTGACCCTCACACAATTTTAGGGCAGGTATCCTGTGTCTGTATTATATCACATCTTCCTCTTGTAAGAGCCATTTCTCTCCAAATTATTAGCTTTGAGCATTAGCTTCTTTTTCCAATCCTTTACATTCCTTGGTAATCTTATAAAAGGCTCACTTGATGCCTATGTTCTAGAACACTTCAGCTTCCATTATTGTGTACTCATGCTTTGCCTGCTTTTCTCTTTATAAAAATCTTTGCTCTCCTCTCCCACTCCCCACGCTCTCTGCAACCCTTTCAATTTCAAATTATCCTTCATTGTTTCTGGATATAATAAACCGACACAAGAAGACTTTAACTTTGATATGGGTAAATTATCCTTCTACATAAGGAAATATGAGGTCCAGAGGGAGGAAAAAACCTATTATAGTTTAGATTATTGTGAAAGCAAAGGAAATTTTACAAAAATTACCAACTTCAGAATTCTCAAAGCTGATAATCAATTTAGTTGATACATTTACTATCATAACCATGCATCAACGCAACCCTAAACAAACCATGCTGCAGAGAGACTCTTTGAAACTTAAGTGTTTCCATTATTTGCGGGACTGGGCTCCAATGCCAAGAGGTACTTGAGTTTGATTCAGTGTCAAGGTGCGTCACTACAAAGTCAAGGCACATACACTTGCTCATCTAGGAGGCCCTCCCATTAGCTCTACCTTAGGAGCATGTGGAGCAGATCCAAGCTACCCTGAATTCCAGAGGTACCTGTAGAGTCTCTCTCCACCTCTATCCTTCAGGAATATAAGGGATCACTTGGGGCTTCAGAGCTTTCTGCTAAACTATCAATATCCCCTTGGAGTTGAGACTGCTTTCAGAACATTCCAGAGCCTGCCTTCTAGCTTACTACCCATTGGTATGAATAACAGGTGCTTTTTGTGCCCCTCCTTCTCCATTATTTCCTTCATCACATCCTCCATCCCACCACACTTTCAACCCCCAATCCCTCCTACCTCTTTACTTCCAAGCCTCCTTGGAGGTATTGAAATGGACTAAAACCAACTGAATTCAAGTAATTCAAACAATGAACAGAACTGCATTGCAAGTGCAATAAATTCACTATTATGACTGATTAGCAATTCAAAATGTTCACCCTGGAAGATGCATTTAGACCTGTTAAATATGAATGCATGTATTAATGATCTCCTCTACACAATCCCCATTGTTTCTGCGTCACTTATGGGAGCCACGAAAGATGTACCTACTCCATACCACTCATTTTTCAGCCTCCAAAATGCCAAAATTCCACCTACAGCACTTACTGAAAGGCCATGTGTAAGGCACACAAATTACACTGATCATTTTCTGGATCACTTGTAAATACCTTTATTCTAGCATAATGCTAGGTCCACAATATATCTACAATACATAGTTATTAATTACAAAACCTTCCAGAATTGGACATCTAAGTATTAAATGGTTCCATTGAGTAAAAATTAGACTTTTAGCAGTTTAACAGATACACGCTTTTTCTTAAGGAAACTGAGACCCAACTAAAAACGTAATTTCATTAATTATAACTAAACCCGTATTTGGTTTTCAGGACTTTCTCAGCCACAGATTGTATGACTAGAAAGCAAAGATCATGTAACCAATGAACCCTATGGCATTTAATGTTGGATTTCAACCTTTCTTAAAATTCCCTGTTTACTAGTTAATGCCATTATGAAATGTACTACTAGTGGTGGAAATGACCCCCATAAATTACTTATGGCTTGGCTAACTGAAATATATGACGAGGGCATCATATCTCTAATGTATCTGATTCAAGAGAAGTAGCTGTGTTTTGTATCAAACTGGATTTGGCAGTGCATATAGGGCTTACAAATCTCTGGTGTCAGACTTGTGCTAAAGGACCATTTGTTTAGGGAAGATTTGAGGAACAAGAGTGAGTAGGAAAGAGTAGGTCCAGATGTTCTGCTTAAACCCAGGTGTGGCTCAGTTGGCCTGTTTTGTGATGAGGGATTTTCCGGAGCACAGGAAGCAGCACCTGTATGAGATTACACACAGATTTAAACTCTTTACCAACTTGACTGCCTTCTGTCTGGTCTCTTCCTAATTGCAGTGACTTAGATCTTGGGTGGAATTGGCCAAACGTATAGACTTTGTTTGCTACTGCTTGACTGACAAATACAAAAAGAGCTCAGTTGCAATTTGATCTTCTTAAAAAAGGAAAATCAACTACCAATATAATAAAACCAAAGTTGAGAGCACTGAAGTGATTAAAATTCACCAAATCAATAATTAACCTAGGCCTTTTTTTTTTTTTTGCTATTTTATCCTATCCTTCCCCTCAAAAAACAAAAACAAAAAACAAGGCAAACATTCCCTATCCAAATTCAATACCCAATAAGGATAATACTGGAAGAAAAAAAAAAAGAATTGCTAAGCATTAATAATGCTTTGTTGGTATCCAACAGGTTTGGGCTGTAAATTGGTTTTGTGTGTGTAGATGACTTTTGGCCGCCTTATTAAAGGAAAATTCTCCTAGTAAAAATACACAGCCCTCTTTTTTATATAGTAAACAGATGTCAGCCTTTCATTGTAAGGCATTTTTGATTCAGTAGATGTCAAATATCACTTTAACAGACAGTTCCTGTCTACAAAGAATACTTAACATTTGTAAGATAAAATAGTGATTCAAAAGTTTGAAGGTCTTTTTAAACAGCTAATGAGGCACCATTAAAACAAATGGCTTTGAAAATCTGTTTTTTGCACTTTAATTTAAAGAGGATCTCTATGCATTAAAATTCTTTGGTGTGTGATTTTGCAGTGATAAACACTTGGCAGTTAAATGTGTTCATACAACAAAACCACCCTCCCATAAGTCTATTGTGCTTTCATAAACTTCTGGTTCCTCATTGGTTACTGTAGGCTATAAGGGTTGAGTGACAGAAAGTGCAGTTAACAAGCTATTTCTGAAGCCAAAAGTTTGCACCAAGGCCTGCAAAGGAAGTAATCTTTTTATTATCTAACAGCTTCTGTTAGATAATTGTTTTATTGTTGGCTATTCCCACGGCATATGAAAGTTCCCAGGCTAGGGAATGAATTTGAGCTGCAGCTGTAACCTATGCCACAGCTGCAGCAGTGCTGTATCCTAAACCCACTGTGCCATAGTAGGAACTCTCATTAGATGTTGTTTGATAGAGTATGTGGCTATGTATATTGTTCATAAAGAAATCTTCCTGTCTCAAGAGTTAGCTGCTTCATAGTAAAATTATTTCATTCAAGTGGTAGGATACAAATCTGGATGATTTCATGAACTCAAAAATATCTTTGTAGTACACCCCTCAAAACGGAACCACACTGCAAGTTCTCATATCCCTCTGACAGAATCAAGCTCCTCTACCTTTATTTGCTTACCACTCATACCACTCCCCAGTTTATAAAGTGAGCCATGCGGTGTGTTTTGTCCTCCCTAACTTCCTAAGTGATTGGCTCTTATGACAAAGGAAGGAGCTGAGGCTCAGGCACAGAAGAGACTTGCCTGCAGCTAGGAAATAGCAGACCCAGGTCTCAAACCCAGTGAAAGTGAATGCATCTTTCCTCATCTCTGACCAGGAATGATCCTGAATCATTCTGCATCTTAAAAATCTCAAGTCTAATATTCTTGAGCATTTGTTTCATCTAACAGTCGTCAAGTGTAATATTTTCTCAAGGCAGCTTATGTAAAAAAGTATGACTTTGGGTTAAATGGCGGCCCCCCAAAAGATATGTTCATGTGCTAATACCTGAAAACCATGAATGTTACCTTATTTGGAAAAAGGGTCTTTGCAGACATTGTTAAAAGAAACTTGAGATGGGATTATCCTGAATTTTCCAAGTCATCTTTAAATTCAGTGACAATTGGAGACAGAAAATTACAGACACAGAGAGGAGAAGCCCATGTGAAGACAGAAGCAAACATTGGATGGATACAGCCACAAGCCAAGGAGAGCCTGGAGCTACCATAAGCTGGAAGAGGCAAGAAAGCACTCTCTGATGAAGAGGGAGTGGGGAAAAGGGAACCCTCTTACACTCTTGGTGGGAATGTAATCTGGTACAACCACTATGGAAAACAGTATGGAGTTTCCTCAAAGAACTAAATATAGAACTACCATTTGATCCAGCTATCTCACTCCTGAGCATCTATCCAGAAAAAAAAAAAACATAATTCAAAAAGATACATGCACCCCTCTGTTCACAGCAGCACTATTCACAATAGCCAAGACATGGAAGCAACCTCAATGTCCATCAACAGAGGAATGGGTAAGGAAGACATGGCAGATATATACAATGGAATATTACTCAGCCATAAAAAAGAATGAAATAATGCCCTTTGCAGCAACTTGGATGGACCTAGAAATTATCAGACTAAATGAAGTTAGACAGTGAATGACAAACATCATGTGATATCACTTATATGTGGAGTCTAAAAAAAGGATACAAATGAACTTATTTGCAGAAGAGAATCAGACCTACAGGCTCTGAAAAATTTATGGTTACCCAAGGGGACAGGTGGCGAGGTGAGGCAAGGGATGCATGGGAGTTTGGAATTGGGTGTATACACACTGAAGTATACGGAAAAATTAGCCAACAGAGATCTGCTGTATAGCACAGGAAACTCTACCCAATATTCTGTGATGTTCTGCTTGGGAAAAGAATCTGAAAGAGAATGGATGAGTGTGTGTATAACTCAGTCACATTTTGGTACAGCAGAGGTTGTCACAAACTTGTAAATCAACTATACCTCAGTAAAAATTTTAAAAATAAAAAAAAAATTAAAGAGTCTTTGGAGGAAGCAGAGCCCTGTTAACCCTTCAATTTCAGACATCTGACCTCCAGAAATGTAACAGAATAAATTTCTGTTATCAACCACTCAGTTTGTGGCAATTTGTTACAGCAACCAGATGAAACTAATACAATGAATTTACAGTGTGTTAGTTTTAAAATGTGAGCTAAATTAAATGCTTCATGAATTAAGTTATTTCAACCAAGATGATGTTTAGGCTTCCTTCAGAAAAGGTTTTAGATAAACCCCAAGGTGAAAAGATGCTTTTCTCATCATGCCTGAAGGATTGATTCTGACTGTGCTGCCAGTGGATTTATGAAAACTCCAGTTACAGAATTACCTGGAGCCCAGGTTCACAAAGCTTTACTGGCATGAGGGAGAATGGGTGCAAGGTGGTGAGCCTGGGGGCATCAGGGCTGATCCACCTCCAGCCCTGGAAAACAATGCAAAACTCAGTCTGACTATGGCAGCAGTGTCACCTCATATTTGACTCCACACGCAGGCAGCACACTCTTACAAAGTGTGAAACACCACTCAGTGAAAGTCTTGCTCTTAATCACAAGGTAGCTGAGTCAGCACATCGTAATCACTGCACAGATATAGACTGCTCTGGAGAATTCAAGTTACACGGGGCTCTGACAACCCTGAAGCAGTGGCATTTAGTGACCGTTCCCAACACTGCACCAAGAGAAGCAAGTGACCAAACAGGAAGGTATTTCTTAGAGAATAAATGTAACTAATATTCTTTATCACATTCAGGCAACTGTGGCGACAGAGACATTCTGCTACCTGCTGACAACTATTTTTGCTGGTTGTCTTCTTTTAAGGCTCCCTTAGGATCTGTATCTGCCCAAGAGAAATCCTACTGGCTCCTGATGTAAATCAGACAAATGTGGGAACAACTTAGGGAAACTCTAGATTCCTTTCTGCCCCTGTGGCAATCCCAGGCTCTTCCCCACTGTGGGCTGGATGGGAACTCCAAGCCTCACGGTCACAGCGCCCAGCCTCTTCCAAATACTATGGGATCCCAAGAGCAAGGGTTAGAGGAACCTGATCTAAGACCATCCATAATGCCCCTCAGGTCCCCTACATGAGCCACCCCTACTGGGATGATTTCCTTGTGGCTCTGCAGAGTCCCACCCTGGTCCCCACCCTTCCTGAAAACTCATATTGTCTCCTCTATTAGGTATCTTCCTATCCAAGTTGAGTATGCCATTCTTCTCATTACCTTTTCGGCTCCCCATGCCTCAAAGACCAGCTGAAGTTCTGCTCCAATGCCTCAAACTTCCACCTTTCATCCTGTCCTTACAGCATACATTTCAGGACAGGGAGCGCCCCACCACTGCCCCACATCCTTCTCTCACAGGGAGGAGTGAGATCAGATACAGGCAGAGGCTGGAGTAAAATTGGTTCATATTGTTCAGGGATGGAGTTGCAGTATCAGGAATAGGGGTAAGGCTCTATGGGGGGAGGGGGGAGTTTCAGCCTTTTTCACTCAAGTTTTTCAATCTTTTTCCATCAGTATATTCTGAGCTCAGAGTAATCTTTCAACACCCTGGTTAAGAATGTTGACTACCTGAGCCCCAGTCATGGGTAAGGTCCTCACTTTCTTCACCTGGATCATTGGAAAAATCATACCTCAAAGGGGAGTTCTGTGAGGACTAAGTGAGAAAATACCTACTAGGTGCTTAGTACAATGCCTGGCACATGACAAGACTGTGATATTAGCTGTTGGTATAGGATCTAAGGACTGAACTAGGGGAGTTCCCACTGTGACTCAGTGGTAATGACTTTGACTAGTAGAATGAGGGTTTGATCCCTCGCCTTGCTCAGTGGGTTATGGATCCAGTGTTGCCGTGAGATGTGGTATAGGACACAGATGTGGCTTGGATCTGGTGTTGCTGTGGTGCAGGCCAGCAACTGCAGCTCTGATTCGACCCCTAGCCTCAGAATTTCCATATGCCATAGGTGCAGCCCTAAAAAAATAAACTTAAAAAGGACAAAAAAAACCGCAATTCCCACAATGGCTCAGTGGTTAACGAATTCAACTAGGAACCATGAGGATGCAGGTTCGATCCCTGGCCCCACTCAGTGGGTTAAGGATCCAATGTTGCCGTGAGCTGTGGTGTAGGTCACAGACGCAGCTCAGATCCTGTGTTGCTGTGGCTGTGGTGTAGGCTGGTGGCTACAGTGCCGATTTGACCCCTAGCCTGGGAGCCTCCACATGCTGCGGGTGCAGCCCTAAAAAAGACAGAAAAAAAAAGGCAAAAAACACAGGACCGAACTAGGATAAAAGCTAAGTAGGTCATTCAGCCTGTTTTTAGGGTAAACTTTAGGTCCCAGATTAAAAAAACTGTTTGTGATTCCCCCAGAGTCCATCTCAGCCAATCATGGCTAGAATTCCAACAGAAGAGTTTGGAGCCAAAGCCATATGGCAAGAAACAGTGAGCTTTTTCCATGGAATCCACCCCCAAGCCTCTTCCTTGGAAACGTGTAGTAACAGGACACAATTGATAAAGGATTAGAGGATTCTTGCCATTTGTCTCCGCCCACACTTTCTTCCTCCCTCTGCAGCTCCCCATCTCTCTCCTTATATACGTCTTTATCTCTGTTTCTTCCCCAGATATGATTCACTGCAGAACTTGCAATGGGCTGTAAAATCCTTGAAGGCAGGATTCAAGTCAAGTCAGCTGAAACCCCTTGCAACACTGGGTGCGGAGCAGGTGCACAATTAATACTTGATTCAAGAGTTCCCGTCATGGCACAGCAGAACAAATCCCACTAGTATCCATGAGGATTTGGGTTTGATCTCTGGCCTCGCTCAGTGGGTTAAGGATCCGGTGTTGCTGTGGCTATGGTGTAGGCTGGCAGCTGCAGCTCTGATTTGACCCCTAGCCTGGGAACCTCAATATGCTGCATGCAGGTGTGGCCCTAAAAAGACAAAAAAAAAAAAAACTTGATTCAACTTCTTACTGCTAGTGCAGAATTTGTTTGTTGTTGTTGTTGTTTGCTTTTTTAGAGCCACACCCACATGCAGCATATGGAGGTTCCCAGGCTAGTGATCAAAGCTACATCTGCCAGTCTACACCACAGCCACACAGAATCAGAGCCACGTCTGCAACCTACACCTCAGCTCATGGCAATGCTGGATCCTTATCCCACTGAGCGAGGCCAGGGGTCGACCCACATCCTCATGGGTATTAGTCAGATTCAGACTCATTTCCACCTCACCACAACGGGAACTCCTCTCTGTGTTTTCTTTGTACAACAATAACCAACATAATTGGAGAGCTGAGGGGGAAGAAAGCAGAGCCACTTCTAGAACAGAGCAGCAAATATTTGTGAAACTACAGCCCAAGTTTTATACGAAGTCCTAACTGAAAGTCTTCAAGATGTGAAAAACATACCACCATACACCTATGTGCAAAATGTGTAAAAGACTTTCATTGGATAGTGTCCTCGAAATTCATACTGTATGTTTTCATCAAGTAGTTGGTAGACTTAGTTCTCCCCATAATGCTGGTTACATGTTTAAAATCCCCATAATGAGCATGCCAACAACCAAATTATCTAAGTGCTTTATTTCTCTGCCTTCCAGAGTTTCAGCTGAAGAAAAGAAAAAAATTCCGGTATAAATCCTTTCCTATAACAGCAGTTTCAGCTGATGCCACTTCACAACAGACATTGTCTCCAACCAAGTAAACTTCATGCTTCTCAACCTATCATCTTGTGAGAAATTCCCTTTCAGTTTTCTCTGAAGTCCCCCAAAGATAATCGGATGGTATGAATAGTACGAAATAAGCAGAGTTTGTTCTCTTGGTGCTTTCATTTTTTTTTCTTTTTCAATTATACCAATAATAAAACTCAAAAGTGTTTGAACGTAGGAGAGTAAATTAGAACTGAAGCAGGAACGACAGCTCGGAGCAGGGTCTGTTACTGTGTGTTTATAAGCATTGTCAAGGTCCCATTGTTTCTGGGGGAAACAGTGATGCAAAAATTATGCCCCTGCGCTCAGGGAAAGAAAATCACATCAACTGTCTCCTGTAAATCATATTTTGCTCGTCTAAGTGGATCAGACGAGAGAGAGAAGGAGAAGGGGCTCTCCATGGCCAGGAGCTTTGATCATTTTGATCAAACACAGACCACCTATCAGCATTCCAAGTGCCACCATGCGTCATACACATTTTCAATATTGTGTCATAATAGCTACCAGTCATTGTAGTGGAGATAAAAAAGGGACTGTAATTAAACATATGATTGGATCCAGACATGTTAATCATGCCCTCTATCTCTTTTGCAAAGTCTGCCGTCTTTTCAGCAGTCCCCTGGAATCGCCCTAGGATGACAATTTGCATGCTAACTGAATTCACGGACCATGCATGTTGCGTGGGGACATCTGTTGCTGATTGTTTTGGGTCCTCTGCTTTTCAGACTCAAATATGAAAATGCAGAAAGTAAAAGGCAAATTACGGAGCCTGGGGCAAGAGAGCAGAACGACTGCTGGATTTCTCTTCCCCTCCTGCCATCTCTCTGGAGGAGACCATGATTGAAACTAAAAACATTTCCCCCCTACCGCTCTGCAATCCTCCTGGCCTGACAATAAGATCAGCGCCCATGAAATGATGCTATTTCCCAGCTGCTCCTTGTCTTAGTTGTATCCACATTGGTCAGAAAGACACACAACTCCAAACACAAGACACTAAAAGGGGAGGGAGCTTTGACTGGGAAGCTCAGATATAAGAAAAGACAGTCTGAAACATCCTATGCAGCTTAGAGAAACGGATCAACTGGTTTGGCAAACATTCTCCCCAGCCCAGTAGAGACAGAAATGGGAAGGATTCGCAGGCGAAAGAATTATGGCAAGTAAAACACATAAGGGATCATTAAAGACACTTCTTCAAAGGGCCTGTGTAAACAAACCTGGCAGAGGAGGAATCGCTGGGGCGTGGCTGTGGCCTAGCGTGTCCCACTTTATTGAGGGCACAGGTTAGGTCTGAACTGAGATTCAGAAAACCGTTCTTATCAGCTAGCACAAGCCTGGCACCATTAGAAATATTTCATCTTCATTTTTCTCCGATCCTCACCACAGTTCCCTTTTAGAAATGAAGGACCTGCAATTTAGAAAGATGAAATAATTTGCTAAGGTTATCCAGCTGGGAAGTGACAGACCAGGGCTGATTCAAATCCAGCTCTTTCCCCTCTGAGCACATGGCACTGTCCAGCATCCCCACACTCCCTCACTTCTCAGGCTGCATTCATTAACCTCTTTCCCCATCCTCCACACAGCACATCATTTATAACTTGGAGAAAACCTGTGCCTTTTCTCTTTCATGGGATGGACTTAGCTTTTGCCTCAACAGGAGATAAGCAAAATATTTATTTCATTATTGAAATCAGTCCCAGTTGAGAACTTAATTTTTCATGTAATTTCAGGCTGCCCAGAGTCCACAATGATGCTTCAACCACAGGAGCTGTTCCAGTGGGCCAGGGTCACCAAGGGCAGACAAGGAACTGTTATTCTCTGCCACTCTTCTGTCCACCCACCCAGCTCCCCATTTAAAGCCAAATCCAAGTACCATTTTTTTTTTTCTTTTTTGGCTGCACCTGTGGCATCAGGAAGCTCCCGGGCCAGGGATCAAATCCAAGCTGCAGCTTCGACCTACACCACAGGTGTAGTAACACCAGATCCCCAAATCAGACTTCCACTACTGGACGTGACCTTGAGTAAAGAATATGAACTCGATGCTTCTGATTCAACATCTGCAAAATTGGCATTAAGAGATTTACCCTATAAGACATAGTAAAGACCAAAATGTGACTGACTTGGGTTCTTGGATTCTTTAATCAATAGAAATTGATAAGAGGCCACATGAAAAATTCAGGCAAGGCTTTACTGGTGTTACCCACTCCAAGCTCATACTACTCGACACACAGCAGGCCAATAAATGAGACATGAATTTCTGGAGCAAAGGAGAGTGACTTTATTCACAAAGCCAGCAGACCAAGAAGATGGCAGACTCACATTCCAAAGAACCATCTTGCCAGAGTTAGTGTCTCTTATACTAAAAGGGGAGGGAGTTAAGTCAAACATTTCCTGGTTCCAGGCAACTTCCAAAGGGGATGGGTTAATTTCTTCCTTCTGGCCTTCATTCACAGGTGGGCCTGGTCAGGATGTTTCTCGTGAGATAAACCAAGGTATTTTAGCTTGATGCTCATTATCTGGGAGGCAGGGTTCCCAGAGTTGGGCCATTATGTGTAGTTGAAGCTTATAGGCAATATCCCTCTAGTGATTCACTTGTAATTGGACACAAAGGTGCTTCCCTATTATACGAGGGCTTGTGCTGTAGCACAGAGGGAAAACAAATAGCAGGTGCCCTTGCTCACTTCCCAAGGTGAAGGAGGTGATCTGGTCCCTTAAATGGGGTCAGGGAGGGCCCAGATGGGTGAGTTGGGCCACGGGGGTGGCTTGGATGGTCTGCCCACCCTCTTGACGGTGCTGTGTGCAGGGTACATGAATAGAACCCCACTTTTGCTCCCAGCACCTCAGAAGTAGCAGTTGCGTTTTGTCTTTTTTGTTATCTCATTGTTCATAATTTGCACCACCTGTGCATTGTATGTAGTTATTTTTAGTCCCTTATAGTTTTTGTATCTTTCGCTTGAGGAGACCTTTGTTCAGGTACAAGCACTGCAGCAAAGGGCCCCAGGTCTCAGGTCCCAGGTCCCAGCCTATCTCAAAAAGAAAGAGCATAGAAAATTCCCCTCATGGCTCAGTGGTTAAAGAATCCAACTAGGAACCATGAGTTTCGGGTTCAGGGATCCAGCCTCGCTCAGTGGGTTAGGGTTAGGGTTAGGGGTTAGGGTTAGAGTTAGGCCTCGCTCAGTGGGTTAAGGATCCAGCGTTGCTGTGAGCTGTGGTGTAGGTGACAGACAGAGCTTGGATCTGGCATTGCTGTGGCTGTGGTGTAGGCAGGCGGCAACAGCTCCGATTAGACCCCTAGCCTGGGAACCTCCATATGCTACAGGTGCAGCCCTAGAAAGATAAAAAAGCAAAACAAAACAAAACAAAAACAGCAAAGAAAAGAAAGAGCATAGTTATAATCCTCACCCAATGCCTGACCTGAGTAGATGCCCAATTCATATTTATTCTTTTGTTCCTTTGTCTTTCTTCTCTTGGGATGTGTACAGTTCAGTGTTTGCAGAAGCAGCTCAATGCAGAGATGAAACTGCCAAGACCATGAAGAACAGCAGCAAAAGCATAATTGCCCGACTCAAGGCATTTGCAAAAGCTCTGAGTGTGCCCTCCCTCCTGATGGCTTTGTCATGTGTATATGTAGCAAGGGGAAATTGATTGCATCACACCATTTGCTGGATATTTTTACAGGGTCACAGGAGCCAGGACCCTCAACAAAAGGAGAGCTGGAGGGGCCAAGGATTTGCTCTCTGCCCTGGGACCTCATTCCTGAGGACATGTGGGGGAACTGCAGGCTGAGGGGATGCCCCAGCTGAGCCCCTAAAAAAGATCCCTGAACCCAAGGATTCCTTAGGCCTTTTAATTTTTTTCCTTTCTAAAAATCCCTTAGTCTCTCATATTTTGTTTAATGTTTACATTCTCGTAGTACTTTTTTTTATTCTTTTAATTTCTGGTTTGTATGGCTTCCTGGAATATTCATTATTCCCTGCTTGTCTCTTACTGTTTTTACCATAGTCTAATTTAATGCTTTTTTGTTTCAAAATATTGTCTACTTAATTTCATCAGCATTTCTATGTTTTTCATAAGTGGTTTTCCTTATAGTTTTAATTAACATACAATGTAGGATAATTTCAGAGAAGTCACATGTTATAAGCAAGCAAAATGAATAATTTTAAAAAATCATACTCTTATTCACCCAAAGATAATCACACACAACATGTAGTTGTATAAACTTGCAGACAATTCTCCTGGCAAAATATTCTAGGTTTCCTTAGTTTGGCTACTTTTATACTAACAGTTATATTTTTATTTTGTTTTATTATTTTCCTAACTTTCTGGTTTAGCTTTCTCATCTTTGACCTCTTTGTTTTGTTGTCTACATTGTATTTTGGCTTTCCTTAACCTGACACATTTTTACCCCTCTATTAGTTTTCTTTTTTTTTCTTTTTTTTTTGTCTTTTTTTGCTATTTCTTGGGCCGCTCCCGCAGCATATGGAGATTCCCAGGCTAGGGGTCAAATTGGAGCCGTAGCCACGAGCCTACGCCAGAGCCACAGCAACGCGGGATCCGAGCCGAGTCTGCAACCTACACCACAGCTCACGGCAACACCGGATCGTTAACCCACTGAGCAAGGCCAGGGATCAAACCTGCAACCTCATGGTTCCTAGTCGGATTCGTTAACTACTGTGCCACAACGGAAACTCCTAGTTTTCTTATACTATGTATGTTTCTTCTAGTTTTCTTATTTTTCTTTTTCCTTTGGCTGCCCCTGCAATACCTGGAAGTTCTGGGACCACGGATTGAGTTCGTGCCACAGCTGAAAACCCAAGCCACAGCAGTGACAACGCTGGCTCCTTAACCCACAATGCCACCAGGGAATTCCCATTCTAGCTCTTAAAGTCCTTGTTACTACTTTGATTGTTTTCATTTACTTTGCTTGTTATGGTTTAGGAGATTTTTTAATTCTTTTCATCCCAAGTTTGTGAATGACCCACAGAGTCCCCAAACAGTGATTGAGGACTCACAACAGTGCATCAACCTCTTCATAATAGAGATCATACCCTCATAATCAAGATCATTCAATGCTGAATCACCCAAAAGTTACTTGAAGCAAATAAAAAAAGTGCATTGGTTGAACTTCCTCCCAGGATTAAAACAATTTTCCCCAAGCCAGCATCATTCTTGGGTCCTTGGAACAAGACAGCTTCATTCCACACACCTCCACAGAAGGTGAGTTTCATGGCCCAGAAGGAAAGGCATAGATCACAACACACATTCGAAAGAACTGGTTGCTCCCTAATTGGGTGCTGGGGTGGGGGGAGGTTCCAATCCGGCAGAACCCTCAGGGTAAACCTGTTTGGTTTTAACAAGGAGCCTGCAGACATTGACGCTTCCAAGAACATCCTATGAACAGCGCCATTATTACAGGTTCCACAACCAAGTTTTTGGAATCCTACATCCTTTTGTCTTCATGTATTCTCACCAACATGACTCATCATTCATTGAAGCAGAGTCCCTGGAGACCCTTCTTAGGGTCTAAGTCTCCCCAACTCCACCCTTTTTTAAAAAAGACCAGAAATAAGTTAACCCACATGGAAACAACTGTTCCTTGCAGGGTTTAGGACCCACAACAATGGCTGCTTGAGGTTTGTTTTTTTTATCATAAATCTGTTTTCTACACCAAAACTCCTCCAGAGACAGAGAAGTACATCAAACATTTCTTATGATAGAGCAAGATGCCTATTTGGTTGGTTCAAGTCCCTGAAAAATAAACTCGTTAATCTAGTCTGATTTCCCTGATTTGTTGTTTGTTTTACTTTCTACACCCATACATACACCAGGCCTATTCAAGAAAGAAATTTACTCTTTTGGGTGGAATTTTCTCACTGACGGCTCCATCCACTGACCCAATATCTGGTCCATGCTCCTCCTCACCCTTTGTCCCGATAAGGGCTCAGGTTCCTAAGCAGAGCATCCCTCTTAAATGGCTCCACCCTCCACAGTTGGCATGAGCTGCCCCTTAGCCATTTAACTCTTTATTAACTATGTTTGCCTTTATGTTAGTTATTTGCTCTCAAGGGGACCTGAGAACTCTCATTTCAAAAAGAACATCACTGTTCCAAGCTTTTATCTGAATAAATTAGACCATTTCATTCGGGTCAATGCATGCAACTAATAATCCCCAAGATGTGTCATCTCAAACTCATTAGATTCTCAGGAAAGTCCCTTCTTATGAACAACATCACTCTTGTGGAAGGTGGCGCATAAAATCATAAGCATGCAGATCCCAAATGGACAACTTTTTACCTGGAGGTAAGCAGGGTGCCATCCTGGCCATTATAAGGAGAAAATATCCTCATGGACAGGAAGCTGGGATTGGCCTTCTGACCTCAGTCCCTGTTAGGGGCTGATGTAGCTCCTGGACTCACTGAGTGGGGAGCTCTTGCTTCTCATCTTTTTGGTTGGTTGGTTGGTTGGTTGGTTGGTTTTTTCCTAATAAAACATATAGCATATGCCTGGATGTTTATACTCAATGGAAAGCCAAGACTCTCCACTTATTTGTTTGAAAACTTCCCATATTTTCCCATCCTAGATGAGGATAAGAATTGTCCCTGCAGTTCATGAAATCATGAACCTTAAACTTACTTAGAGGCATTTTGTTCTGTTCTTTTATTTCCCAGATGAGGAAACTGAGGCCAAGAAAAATTAAACCAATTTTCCAAGAGCACAGGATTAAGAATCCAGGCCTAAATAATAATTCCAGGTCAGAAATTTCCCCATGACCAACAGCATTTTTCCCACACTCAGAGAATGCTTATCACCCAGAGTGCCAGGGACTGCTGAATTTTGCTGAACACAGACTTCGGTGCCTTGACAATTTACTTGGATCAAGCTTCACAACCGCTTGTGCATTCAAGCTGGGATGTCTTCTGTGGCAGCTTTAGAAAGAGCCACCTCCTGCCTATTAAAGAAAGGGAACAAAACAAAAAATGAGAATCTCCCACACAACTGCACTGATTTCCACCAGTATCTGGTAAGGAACTTCTCACCTGTCTGTCTCCCAGCTAAACTGTATTTCCCAACTAAACTGAAAGCAGCACCTCTGTCTTTATTTGCAACTCTTGGTCTTTCTATTTGAGCCCTCTTCCTACCCCCAAACCAAACAATGTCGCACACATTATGAAAACAATGACCAGGCATCCTTTATGTTGTAACCGAGCAGGGCCCTGTAGGGCTCCTGGGCACACAGGCCTTTATGTGTCTTCCACTTCTTGTTTTTAGGGAATAAGCCTCAGCCTCCACAACCTTCCCTGAGTCCCAAAGGGCAGCTGCTAATCAGGGAAGGGAGGGGATGCAGAGACCAGGGAGGAGCAGTCCAGAGACAATAGTGCAACCTTGGGGCAGTCCTGGTTCCTCCTCAAGGAATATACACAGCAGTATCTTTGAGCCTTTCTGCACAACTAAATCCCCCAACAAATGGAAAAACTGCTTGATGAAGCATTCTTCATTCTTGGAAGAAGGAGGACCACCAGAACCAGTCCTGGGGCCATTAAACGCCAGTTCAGAAAAATACAAGTTTGATCCTCATCTATGGCCCTATCTTCCACTCCCCAAACTATAAAACCACCTCCTAGTCTCTCCCAAAACGAGCCCAGTCATTAAGGCATTATCCTGCTGTGGCTCCCTTTGCCTGGCAAACCAATAAAACTATCTTTTTCTCCTTCACCCAAAACTCTGTTTTCCCATTTCTATTCAGCAACGGCAGACAGAGGCAGAGTTTTGACAATAATTTCGCACTGTCTCTCTATGACAGCAAATGAGCTGCTAATAAATCCCCTTGTGTTGCCAGATGCTTCACCCCTTATTAACTGGGATACTAAAGCCCACAGGTCACCCACCTCCGAGCAGTAGCACAGCCTCAATACTCTTGGAGACGACACAGAAACCATCCAATATCTGATTATATCATCACTCTCCAACATTTGCTTCCTTCCCAGAGCCTAGAGGAAGTCCATGTTTGATAGCATGGCTCTTCCCAGGATGACCCCACTCAGCCAACATCACTGGCCCAATTTCCTCCCCACCCTTCCTCCCCCTCAAGGGCAATGTCACCTATGCCTTGTTTCCTTTCCACCATACTGTCCTTTCTTTTCAGGCTGCCCTTCCTCATCTTCATCTGATAAACTAGGCATCTGTCAACATCTCCTCTGTATGTAACTCATGCCCCCTACTCTGAGTTCCCATAAGGCATGTAACATTGTGATTTGTTTACAAGTTTTTGTCTCCAAAGAAACCCCTGAAGGTCTTCCTGGGAAAGTTAGAGACTTAATGAACAAGCTATCCCACCAAGTCTGTGGGTTCTCAGAAAGGCTAATCACCCACTTTTGGCAAAGTTGATAACTTTGTTCTCCTTGGCTACATGTTCACTTTAGACAGAGGAGATGTCTGTATTCATTCATTAAACCAAAACGGATCAGGTGCCTCATATGTGCCCCACATCATTCCAGGTGCGGAGGATGGAGTAGGAAGCCAGAGACCCACAGCTGAGACAGAAAATAGCCAAGAACCTTCACAGGAAAAGTCCTCCTGGCGAAAACTGATGGGGATGAGTTAGGTCTTAGATGCATTCCTTTATCAGAGAGTCTATGGAAAGGTGACTGGGAAATAAGCTTTAGGTTGAAGAAGAAACATACTGAAACTAATCTGAGCCAGAAAAATCCCACCCTCTCATTCTCTAACTCTGTCCCACTTGGTGAAGTGACACATATCACTGTTAACAGTTACAGGATGAATCCTGGAAGAATTGTTTCCTGGTTCCTGAGACTTCTTTCCCTGCTCTCTTCTTTGGGGGCATTAGCCTTTGAAGCTTCCTGCTTTATGTTATAATGCAGAGTATCAGGTCCATGACTTCTAAAGCCAGGATGAAAACAAGGTTTTGTACAGTTTCTGAGCATCATTTCCCCTAATGACCCAAAAATAAATTTTGTGTGAAAGAGATGGCATTCAAAACACAGCAATGTTGGGAGTTCCTCTTTATGGCACAGTGGAAACGGATCCAACTAGTATCCAAAACACAGCAGTGCTTTTCTTTCCTTTGTTTTTTGTTTTTTTTTTCAGGGCCAAACCTGAGACATATGGAAGTTCCCAGGTTAGGGGTCGAATCAGAGCTGGAGCTGCCAGCCTCTGCCACAGCTGAAACTGACAGCACTAACAGCCTGAACCTAACCAGAACACAAAATGGGACTTGATCCCACGTGCTTGGACTCAAACCCAGCCTAAACCCAGATTGGGACTTGGACCCACAGTTTTAAGTTAGAATCACTCACCTTCTGTCTAGACTCACTGAGGTTCAGGTTCTTCATGTCTCCTCACAGAAGGAATTCAGCAAGAAACAAAGTGATAGGCAAGAAATGGATTTCTTAAGATAGGACGCTTGAAGAGGGCAGGCACGGAAGCTCTGCCCTGAGGATCCTGTGGGCTACAGTTTTATCATCCCAGGGGAGTGGGGGGTCGGAAAAGACCTCTTCTTCCTCTTTCTTTGAGCAGAAGCCCCTCCTTAGTATCCTCTAAGTTGTGTGTTCAAATCAGCAGAATCACTTCTCCTGCCCTGGGTCTGAATCTGAATGCAGGCCTCATCCCATCCCCCACCCAACGACCTGAGGCTTTTCTCATGCTTCCACTAGTCAAGCAAGCCTGCCTTGAGCAGTTATTAACTTAAAGTGATCTCCCAGTGTCCCCTAAGTTTCCCCCTTTATTTATGGTCCTTTATTCGGACCTCTAAGGATACCTGTGCCTACTCCATCGCTATCACAGCCACAGCAAACGCCAGATTCAAGCCACATATGGGACCTATACCTACTGTTCACAGCAACACCAGATCCTTAACCCACTGAGTGAGGCCAGGGGTCAAACCTGAATCCTCATGGCTACTACTCGGGATTCATCACAGCTGCGCCATGACAGACAGGAATGACCAGAGATGCTTTTCAAAGCGCCAGACAGGACTTGAGTGTTATATCTTGACTATCTTGAAAATTGTTGGGTTTACTTTGAAGTCCATGGTTGAGCAGAGCCCATGAGTGCCAAATGTCATCCCCTCACTGCTTACAGAACATATGCCAAAGGGAGACCTCCACTCAACCAGCCTGATGCAGTCCCGACTGGAGAGTTCACCTCCTGCTGCCCAGGGAGGAGGAGTTTCACTTACCCAATGCAACCAAGTTTCCAAGCAGACCACTTACCAGGGCTTTCCTCTAGTATCTATTTCCATGCCTGTATGCCTTACAGCACGAATTTCAGTATTTTCCCTTTACTAGTACTTTCAATAGTTAGGAAGTTTTGTCCAATGGCATGTGTAAAGGCAAGTATGGGTGTTTTCTTTGTTTGCAATTACAATAATATTAACATGTAAAATAAAAACAGAGATCATATGAAACAGAAGATGGCCATCGTATGCAAAGGCTTTGCATTTTATTTTAGACCATTTCACATAAATTCACTCAGACAATAAACAGAACGCTAATTTTGTATGCTGTCAATAGATGTTCAGAGCATACTGCAAACACAATAAGTGCAACTTGAATTATTTTTGAAAAAGCCAAAAACCTACCACAACTGTAGCCAACATTTTTAAACATTATATTAAATTTAAATCATGTAAAGAAGTAGGGGGGGACAAGATTGGTAAAGTGGATTAAGGGCTATAAACTACTACATATAAAATAAGTAAGTTCAAGGATGTAAGGTAGAACACAGGGAATATAGCCAAAATGTTACAATAACTTTATGTGGGATATAATCTATAAAAATATGAAATAACTGTATTTTACACCTGAAACTAGTACAAATGTGGAAATGAACTACACTTCAAAAAATTGTTTATGGAGTTCCCATCGTGGCACAGCAGAAACAAATCCGACTAGGAACCATGAGGTTGCAGGTTCGATCCCTGGCCTCACTCAGTGGGTTGAGGGTCTGGTGTTACCGTGAGCTGTGGTAACACCAGATCTCAGCTCAGATCTGGTGTTGCTGTGTCTGTGGTATAGGCCAGCAGCTATAGCTCCCATTAGACCCCAGCCTGGGAACCTCCATATGTCATGGGTGCGGCCCCAAAAGACAAAAGACAAAAAAAAAAAAAAAACCTGTTTAAAACAAACTCTTGAAGGAATGGTATGATGGGCTATTCCTTGTAGTCTTTACTTTTGCGGGTAAACTCTCACCAACCACAATCCCTCTGGCCTTGGGATAGGATTATGACCACTGACGCAGTCTATCAGGACATGATGAATCAGGTACACTTTCTAAAATGACAAGGAATTCCTTCCATGGTATCCCAATGGCCTGAGAACAGGAGTGGAATTTCTCTTAGACCCTCATGATGTCACAAAATAAGGACACAGAAAAGGCAGAGGGGTCTGTTGGTGGAACAAGAAACTAAAGCACAGTTTAGGATCACAAAACACAGTCCAAATCCTAACTCCAGCTTACTCTCTAATCATGGATAAGATGCCTATTTTCCATTTCTTAGCCTGTGGAAGAGGAGAAAAAAATGGACAGTGCTTACAGCAGGAGGATGAGTTTTGTATAACCCAGTCCTTTTTTCTAAGACTCAGTCTTTTACTGCTTCAATTTAAACAATCAAATTAAATCATTTATAATTTGAATACACTAAATTGACCTAAGTAAATAAAAATAAAAAGTTGGAAAAGTTCTTTTTCAACTTCTAATCAGAGCTGCATCCTTGAAGCATAAGCCATTTTACACATTGCCCTCAACAAAAGAACCCTCCTCGTCTTTCTCAGAGGAAATGTGCCTCATTCATTGAAGCCTCCTCTATGTCTAAGTGGTGGGTTTCCTCTCCA
The DNA here is from genome assembly GCF_016906955.1 of Phacochoerus africanus. Lineage (NCBI taxonomy): Eukaryota > Metazoa > Chordata > Mammalia > Artiodactyla > Suidae > Phacochoerus > Phacochoerus africanus. The sequence goes on from NC_062549.1 coordinate 64,779,849, forward strand.
TGACTGCGGGTTAAAATCACCTTGGTGCTTTTAAAAAATGAATGCCTAGTCCCCATCCAGATGAAATATATTGTCTTTTTTTTTTTTAAGAATGAGATGGGCTTAAATCATTTAATAATGATACATAATCGTGTCTCTGTAAAAATTTCCCTAGTGAATTAAAGCATTTTTGTTTTCTCTCTCTAGAGTCAATAAGCAATATGTATAGAGAATTTCTAATTGAGTGCAAAACAACCTGAAATGTTTTTACAATTGTTTAGGTAAATAAACTGTGCACTCAATTCAATGGACACTAAAAACAAAACTAATATCTTTTTTCTTGGAGGAGGGTTAGTAAAAAAGAATGAGAATAAACTTGGTTCACTTTAATACATAATTATTTTTAATTGGCAAAAAGGATACAACGTTCTGGTAAGAATTGAAAGGGGCTTATTAGCAACTACCAATAAAAGCTACAATTTATGTACTGTAAAATATATTATGGGAAATAAATGCAGTGGCTACTTTTTAAAAATATGTTTTTGTTAAGTTATGGTGCTACTTCCTAAAAGTGAGGAACACAGGAGTTTGAAACTGGCCACTTTGTCACTAAATTACTTTGACAATTTCAATGGTCTGAATTTGTAAATGACGTGAAACAGCTACTACAAGGATAAAATTGTCTGATTCTTGTTACTTTGTGGTTGCTCTGCATTTCAGTGACAAAAGCAGTTTTAAGAAGTCACCGAGAATCATGTATGAACACATTAAGGTTTTTTTTCCACCGTGAAGTACAGATCAAAAGGACTCCCTGAAGCCATGTCTGTCCTTTATTTCTGCCAGTATAATTGCTAATCTATTTGGTGGAACACTGGCATTTTACTTTTTTCTAGGCTCATGATTATATTACTTTTTTTAATCCTGGCTGTCTAAAATGCCAACAGTAGGCTTGAATAGCTCAGTGACTTTGGTCATAATAAAAACTTAAAATTAAGAATGACATAGAGCTCATGGTATAGTGGAAACAGAAAAAAAAATGGATTAAGAGCTAGCTCATTTATGTATGAGCTACTGCAAGATGCAAACAATGAGATAAAAGAAAAAGTAATCATTGGGGAAAATCCTTAAAATTAAAAATTATTAGGGTTCTCACTCTGACACCAATTCAGTGTATAGTAGTTCCTTTTATCCATCCAAGTGGATAACTAAAACCATGGATAGTAACAAATCCTATATACACTGTTCTTTTTTTCCCATATATACAAACATACTTACAACAAAGTTTAATTTACAAATTAGGCACAGTGAGAAATTATCAATAGTTAAGAATAAAAGAGAACAAGAATAACATACTGTAATAAAATTTATGTGAATGTGGTCTCCGTGTGTGTATAGGGTGGGGGTGGGGGTTCTCCCTTTCTCTCCCTGAAAATATCTTATTGTGCTATACTCACTCTTCTTCTTGTGATGATGTGAGGTGAAAACATGCCCAAATGATGAGGCGAAGTGAGGTGAACAACACAGGCATTGTGCCTACGTAACACAGGCATTAGTAGCATTAGGCTACTAATGACCTCCCAACCCTAAGTCAGAAGAAAGGTCACGTTTTCTGGGTGATGCTGGATCACTGAGCCAGGATGATGTCAACGACTGGATGTCAGGAGTGGATGATGTTGACATTTGGGGATCCCAGGTGGGAGCGAGTGGGATGGAGTGAGATTTTTATCACACTTCTCAGAACAGTGCTCAATTTAAAACTTCTGAATTGTTTACTTCTGGAATTTTCCATTTCATATTTTTGGACCACAACTGACTACAAGTAACTGAAATAATGGAAAGTGAAATCACAGATAAGGGGGGACTAGCATAATCTATTTTATCAGAACTCCAGCGATGCATCAATATTCTTCATTTTCAGGTGTTCTCGCTAAATTTTAGGCACTCCCTATGAAGAATAAAAGTACAGTAGGGGAAAAGTTTCACCAACAGCTACATTCAGAGCATTATAAGTGGGAATGGTCATGAGCTTTCTCAAACTCCACACAAGTGATGCCCTGTAATAAGCTCTCCTGTTGATCAAAGCATCTACATGCGAATCCCTTGGGGTGCTTGTTACACGCGGAGATTTCTGAGCTCCTCCCTACAGTGAGGTAACACAGTCTATGCAGGTGGAGCCCTGAGATCTGTATTTAATACACCCTTTGGACAATTCTTAAAAAGAAAATTGGGGAATCAGTGGAACCGAATGGACCTAAAGTTATTCATATTGTGTCCAATCCGTTATAGAAAAATGAAGTACTTGCATCAGACTCTAATCCCCAGGAACTAAACTCTGATGCACGTCTTAAGCTCAGTAGGGACATAATCATTGTCCATTTTAGTTAGAAGGCATCATGTTATGAGGTGGGAGAGAGGTGGCAAACCATCAGTACAATTGGAGGCTTAGAAGCAAAGTCCTTGCACTCGCTCCTTGAGACAGTTGAACTCATTACCTCTAATCACTCAGAGAGGAAGTACACTCACCAAAGAGCATGCTAAATGTCTGCAGGTCCACGAGAGGCCCTCAACTGAGACATGCTTCATGTAGAAACTGGATAATTAGAGAGTGCATGTTCAATTAAATTTGAGGATCTATGAAATACCAAGAATTATACAGGGTGCTAAAAGGCTGTGCCTAGAAATCTTTGTTATTACTAACGATGAGGAAAAGACTCTTTTGAAGTCTGAAGTTTGGAGTATAGCTTTAATGCTACTTCAATGAAGCCTGCATCTTGGATTTGGTGACTGTTGTTTAATCTAGCGATTTTTTTTAATTGAAAGTAGCTTAGTTACAAATAACGCAGGCTCTTAACAGGGATTTAATGGTTGGGGTGGAGGGTTCCTGTTCACCAAATGACCTAAAATATATTTCTTAAATTCTTCTTTTAGCAACAATCCCAACCAGCCTCCATTCTGCGATGGACACATTCAAAGTTAAGAACTCTGGCCTGCTGTGACATTACATCCAATTTGAGTTTGTTTGTTTGTTTGTTTCTGATGCTAAAGACAACTCTATTTGTCTTCTCATTTAAATCATTGCTTAGAAAAGCAGCACATAATATTGAGTGAATCAAACTACCAGGCAATTAAAACCTGCTCTGCTAATTAAAATAATACAGCTATCACACTTCTAGGTCCTAATAATTTCTTGAACATGAGACCAAGAATATCTGACTAACAAGTAGCCCATTTACTTAATATCTTCGTTTTACATCTGAAATGAAGAAAGTCTATTTCTACAACTTGTACAAACATTCTTTAGCATCTTTCCAGGAGAATACAGAATGACATTCTAGCTGTGACATGAGTTTTATAACACTCCAAAGAGTTTTAAGATGAATTATAGGAGATAGAAAAGCAAGAAAAGTAATTCATTCAGTGAAATTTTTTTTGCATGATTTCAAGTTTCCTAGATGCTCTTTTCTACATGCATGGCATATTTCAGAGAACAACAGAACTAAGACAAAAAAGTGTGCCTCCATTCTACTTTGGAGAAGCAAATGATAAACATAATGAAAAAGTAAACTGTGTAGTATAGAACATGGTAATTAGTGCTGTGAAAAACATGTGCTTGGGCTGTGGGATGGAAATTCTGTGAAATCAGATTGTTATGATCATTATACAACTACAGATGTGATAAATTCATTTGAGTAAAAAAAATGAAAAAAATAAAAATACACAAATCGAGAAAAAAAAAATGAGCATAGTAAGAGGACTTGAGAGTGAGAGAGTGGAGAGGCAGGTTAAAATTTACATAGGGTTATGAGGATAGTCCCAAATAAAAAGGTGAAGGTCTGAGCACCGATTTGAAGGAGATGAGGTCATTACAAAGCAGATATTTATGGATAAGGATGTTCCACATGGCAGGGAAGACTAGTGCAAAGGCCAAAGGTGGGACCCAGCCTGGTTGGTATAAGGAATTATAAAGAGACCAACGTTTTTAGTGGAGGAAGGTTGAGAGGGAATGGTAAGATATTAGATCAAAGAGTAATGGGGAGGGAGTGGCAGGCCATGTATGGCCTCACAGTCCATTGCAATGATTTGATTTATCCTTTGAGAGAAGGGGTGAGACGCTGAACAGTTGTCAGCAGATATAAGAGAAGTGCACATAGGGACAGTCCCATGACCCAAAGCAGTGAAGCTGAAAGTCAAACAGTCCTAGGTTTGGCTTTTCCTTCCATCTCTTACCAGCTATATACCTCCTACTCCACCTTTTCATCTATAGACAAGAGTAATCCTTGCTTCAGAAAGTGGTTCTAAGTATTTGCTAAGGTAATGTTCAAGCTGCCTATCCCAGGGATGGGGTTTTTCAAGATGGTGGACAAAAGGTATTTCCATCCTTGCTCCTTTTAAAAGCCACAACCAGGTAACACAACAAATAAGAGAAATCTGTACCATAATATAAAGACCTAAAGTAGATGGAGAAATGGTAAAGGGCAGAGAGGAAGCAGAGCAGCCCTAAGAACCTGTAAAGGAGATTGTTTCCGTTTTTGTGATAGCCCACACCACCCTATTGTACCCTTTGCCTATGTCCACTCCTAGATATTAAGAAACAGATGCTAATGCAAAAAAAACAAAAAACAAAAAACCCTGATCATTCTTACTCTAACCATTGCTGATCCTTATTACCAAATTTGCCATGTACTTATCTTTTGAGATGATAATTATGGCCCCAAATATGCCTGTTCTAATTCTCTTTCACTCACTCTTCCATAGCATCCAGCCAAACATACCACCCTCATCTTAATCATCCTAAAACCCAGCCTTCAACAATACATCCCTTAGTCAAACATCTTAAAGGGCCTCTTTAGCCCCTGGGGAGAAACATGCCCCTCGGTATCTTTCCAGTATGTTCTTATAGGGATTCTGTGCCAGCCAAACTATTTGTTCTTTGAATATGCCTGCCCCTATGTCTTTAGTCCTTCTATTCAGAATTCCCTCAGTGATCATTTTCCATTCATCAAAGTCATACTGTTCCTTCAAGACCCAAGTCCCATTTTTCATCCTCACCACTACTTCTTCACCAAACCAGCCCTCAAGAGTCACTCCATCTTGGAGTTCCCATCGTGGCTTAGTGTTAATGAATCCGACTAGGAACCGTGAGGTTGCCGGTTCGTTCCCTGTCCTTGCTCAGTGGGTTAAGGATCCTGCGTTGCCGTGAGCTGTGGTGTAGGTCACAAATGTGGCTCAGATCCAGCATTGCTGTGGCTCTGGTGTAGGCTGGGGCTGCAGCTCCGATTGGACCCCTAGCCTGGGAACCTCCATATGCCACGGGAGCGGCCCAAAAAAAAAAAAAAAAAAGTCACTCCATCTTCAGAATGACATAGCACTCTTCTTTGTGTCATCCATTTATACTTAGCACCTGCTACCTTGTATTTTTATTTATCTTTGTATACAATCTTCCTGACTCCCCAGCTTACTATAAATCCCTGAAAGGTTTCAAAACGTGGGACTCTCCAGAATGACTTCTGTAGTTGCCATTTTTCCTAAGAGCCCAAGAAATCAGAATTCAAAAGCACAGAAGGTTCAGCAGACTCAGAAAAGGGAAATCAGAAAAGAAAGAAAGAAAGATTCAGAAAATAGTGCCATTAAGTCTAGAACATTTGTCATTCTTTAGCTCATACAGGAGAAAGATGAGAGAGACCCTAAAGTCTCTTTCCAGCCTAAGGGGATATTAGGTCTGTGGCAGTTCTCGAAGTTAGCTAAGGATGGGACAAAGAAAAAGGGACTAACCAGAATGCAATTTGAGGACTTAGCAGAGACACTAAGAACAGCTTTAGGACCATGAAGATTCTGAGAAACTGAAATGTACATTATCAAGGTTGAAAAGTTTTCTTGAACTTCTTAAGTTTTAAAAAAGAACTTGTGGCTTCAGATCTGATATGTAAAGAGCGTAAAAGCTGTCAGTCTTGTCCTTACATGAGAAAGCTGAGCAAACTAAAAATCAACAACTTCCTTTTGACCCATCAGAGAAAATCTGGACAGACACGTAAATTCAGAGAGTCACAGCTTAGATCTGTTCACCTGAAGCAGAAGCTGCCGCAGTCATAAGGTGGTAGGAAAACATAAAGTGTAATTTTGACAAATTGACGGAAGCTGAAAGCAGACTAGCATGAGAATGAGAAACTCCTGGGGATAGTAGGCTTGGGGGGGTGGGGGGGGGCAGACAACGTTTCATGGGTTTTACTTTCAGATTTCCACTAGGTTCCCACAGCAAATTGCTAATAAAGATCACCCATGGCTTTGGCAGGCCAAGAGGAAGAAATACTCAACATTCATTATCACAAAGGCCTACTCTCCAGGGGAAAGGCTTTATCAAGAGCTTTAGTCCACCAAGAAAATGGGCTTTTCTCCCACCCCACACCCCTCTAGGCTTTTTATCTCAACTAAGGGGATACAGAAGCTAAAAAACACTTTGAAGGTCATAGTCCAGAGACACTAGCCCACAGATTTAATCGTAAGATTAGAGAATGCTTCCCCTCCCCGGCAGTTTACCACCACACCAGCAGAGTTCCCAAATAATAACAGAGGATTACGGCTGAAGGAGATCCAAAATGCAGACTTTTGAGTTCCCATCATGGTCCAGCGGTAACAAGTCTGACTCGTATCCATGAGGATGCAGGTCTGATTGCTGGCTTTGCTCAGCGGGTTAAGAATGTGGCATTGCCTGTGAGCTGTGATGTAAGTTGCAGACATGGCTCCGATCCCATATTGCTGTGGCTGTGGTATAGGCCTGCAACTGTAGATCCGATTTGACCCCAAGCCTGGGAACTTTCATATGCCATGGGTTTGGCCCTAAAAAGAAAAAAAAAGAAAAAAGAAAAAAAAAATTTCTCTGAGGAATGCTACTTAGGGAAACCCAAAGTCAAGAGAAGAGATTAAAAACAAGGGCACTGGAGTTCCCGTCGTGGCGCAGTGGTTAACGAATCCGACTAGGAACCATGAGGTTGCGGGTTCGATCCCTGCCCTTGCTCAGTGGGTTGACGATCCGGCGTTGCCATGAGCTGTGGTGTAGGTTGCAGACGCGGCTCGGATCCCGCGTTGCTGTGGCTCTGATGTAGGCAGGTGGCTGCAGCTCCAATTCGACCCCTAGCCTGGGAACCTCCATGTGCCGTGGGAGCGGCCCAAAGAAATAGCAAAAAAAAAAAAAAAAAAAAAAAAAAAGACAAAAACGAGGGCACTGGAAGAATCTGAAGCCTCTGCCCCCTACAGGTACAACAAATATTCACAGCCCAACTCCTCACCACATTAAGATAAAAGCTCACACTACAGGCCTATTTGCCTCAGTTCCTTTTATGAAATCAAATGCTATAAATTACAAACACTGGAAATGAAGAATATCTTTGATGGGCTCATCAGTCATATAGACACAGCTGAAGAAAGAATAAATGAGCTCCTTTGAGAAGGTAGTGAAAATAGGTCACGAGAAGCACTATTCCCAACAGCCTGAAGGTGCAAACCACTCAAATGTATATCCGCAGATAAATGGGTAAACAAAATGTGGTATATGCCCACAATGGAATATTACTCAGCCATTAAAATGAGTGAGGTACTGATACATATTAAACTTGAACGAATCTCAAAAATATGCTAAGTGAAAGAGCCAGGCACAAGCATCATGTGTGGTATGATTTCACTTTTATGAAGTATCTGGAACAGATAAATCCAGAGATAGAAAGTAGACTGGTGGCTGCCAAGGGCTGCTAGGAGGGGGAAGTAGGGAGTGCCTGCCTAGTGGATAAGTGGTTTCCTTTGGAGGTGATGAAAATGTTTGGGGACTAGATATAGATGGCAGTTGCACAGTATCATGAACATACTAAATGCTGCTGAATTCTATGCTATAAAATGGTAAATTTTCTTTGTGAATTTCAACTCAATTTATTTATTTTGTCTTTTGTCTTTTTAGGGCCACACCCACAGCATATGGAGGTTCCCAGGCTAGGGGTTGAATCGGAGCTGTAGCTGCTGGCCTACACCACAGCCACAGTAATGCCAGATCCCCATCTGCGACCTACACCACAGCTCATGGCAACACCGGATCCTTAACCCACTGAGCAAGGCCAGGAATCGAACCTGCAACCTCATGGTTCCTAGTCAGGTTTGTTTCCACTGTGCCATGAAGGGAAACCCTCAACTCAATTTAAAAAGAAAAAAGAAGTCACTGGAAACTTCCCAAACTGAAAAGCAAAGAGAAAAACAATCAAACAAAAACATCCAGAACTGGGGAAATAACTGTTAAAAAATAATAATAATACAATGAAAAAAAAAAATCCAGAAGAGGAGTTCCCATTGTGACTCATTGGTTTAGGAACCTGACTAGTGGAGTTCCCACAGAGGCTCGTCAGAAATGAATCTGACTAGCATCCATGAAGACACAGATTCTATCCCTGGCTTCACTCAGTGAGTTAAGGACCTGGTGTTGCCAGAAGCTGCTGTATAATTCACAGATGCTGTGGCTGTTGTGTAGAATGGCAACCGCAGCTCTGATTTGACCCCTAGCCCGGGAATTTCCATATGCCGTGGGCAATGCGTCCCTAAAAAGACGCGCGCACGGGCACACACACACACACACACACACACACACACACACACACCAAAAAAAAAAACCTTTAAGAACTGTGATATAATTTAGAAAGATATATGTGTCACTGGAGTAGCAGAAGGAGGAAAGAGAATGTGACAGAAGAATATGTGAAATAAAAGCTGAGGATTTTCCAAAATTAATGGCAGACACCAAACAACAGCTACAGAAAACTGAGATAACAAGTAGGTTAAATGCCAACAAACCCCACTCTAGATATTGAAACTATAGACAACCAAAGACAAAGAGAAAAATCTTGAAAGAAGCCCAAAGTTAAAAAACTTTACTTATAAAGGAACATGGATAAGAATTATACCAGGAACCATGCAAGCAATTCAAGAGTGGAGTGAACTATTTAAAGTGTTTAAAGATAAAAAGCCACCAGCCTGGAATTCTATATCCAACCTAATTATCCATCAGTAGTGAAGGAGAAATAAAGACTTTCTCAGACAAGCAAAGCTGAAGGATTTCAGCAGAAGGAGAACTGCCCTGTAAGAAATGTTAAAAATAATTTCTTCGAGGAAAAGAAAATGATATAGGTCTACATAAAGAGGTAATATAGTAAAACATAGGAAATATAAAATAAAGAAATATATATATATAATATGTAAAAATATAGAAGACAAAGTGAAAGAAAATGATATAGATCTATTTGGATCTAGTAAAGAGAAGGGAATCAGGGGAATATAAATGAAGGTAAATAAAATCCTTCATTCCCTTATTTTTAATTGATCTAAAATATGACTATTTAAAGTAATAGGAACAAAATATTAGATGATTATAATGTGTAGATAAGGGATACAAATGACCAGCAATGCTATAAAGGATAGGAGAGAAGAAATGAGAACACCCTGTTAGAAGGCACATGTACCATATGTGAAGTGGTATAGTGTTATTTGGAAAGAGTCTTAGATTAGCTAAAAATAATAACTAAAGAGAGGTAAAAGTAATTATGTGCCTAAGGTTCTTAATATAATTCAGTAAAAGATGGTAAAGAAGGAAAGTAAACTATATAATCCAGAAATGAGAAAATGAGAAGGTAGGAATACATATATATATATATATATATATATATATATATATATATATATATATATATATTCCCTGCTTACATATAAGCAGGAAGTATCTGCAAATCTGGACTCAGACGCAGACCTCTGGGGGGGGTCCTCTGCCAGGATTGCTGTGGGTATGCCTAAGCCTGGTTCCAAGGTGCTGTTAGAAGCTGGACCCAGGGAGTTCCCATCGTGGCTCAGGGGTTAACGAATCCGACTAGGAACCATGAGGTTGAGAGTTCAATCCCTGGCCCTGCTCAGTGGGTGAAGGATCCAGTGTTGCCATGAACTGTGGTGTAGGTTGCAGACGCAGCTCGGATCCCGAGTTGCTGTGGCTCTGGCGTAGGCCAGCAGCTTTAGCTCTGATTCCACCCCTAGCCTGGGAACCTCCATTTGCTGCAGGAGCCATCCAAGAAATGGCAAAAAGACAAAAAAAAAAAAGAAGAAGAAGAAGAAGAAGAAGCTGGACCCGGGAACCAACTGCTGCTGGAGAGACAAAACACTGTTACCGGGTCACTGAGCGCAGGACCAGCAAGTAAACAGGAAGGAGCAAGTCCCTTCTTTCTTCCTCCTGCCTTCTAGTCTCCCTCTAGAAGCTCTCTAGAAACAGGAAGTCAGCTGGCAAAGGAGAAATTAATTTTCATAATCCCTGTCCCAGTATCACAAAGCCAGGTAGAGCATTGTAGATGGGACGGAGAGACAGTGGCTTAATCACTGGCACATCACTCTACCAAGACCAACACAACAATGGCAGCAATAGGCCAGAGGAAATTGGGTTGCTGGTGAAAAGGTGAGGGTTGCTGAGCAGTTCAAAGGAGCATGGGAACTCCAGAAGACTAGGTTAGGGATCTCCTAAGGATCTAGCAGAGGACAGACACACGATTTCCACACAGTTGGCAAAAATGCTTTGATTTTTGCATTTAAGAGTTTTGCTCAGTTATGGCTTTGAGGGGGAAGTTAAAGAATGATATAATGTTTTACCCAATCTATAGCCCAAGGTATGTGAAACATACATACACAAGAGAAAGAGAAGGTGAGAAAAAAAGTTGAGGAATTAAATGCTAGGGTTAGGGTTAGGGTTAGGGTTAGGGTTGTTCCTAAGTAGCTAGTGATCGGTATTTTGCAGGCTACATCAGAAAAAAAGTACATGGCCTTAGAAATATTCATCGAAACTCTGTACTTAACAAAAAATCTGGCTTTGAAGCAATTTCAGACTAAGGAACCAAGAATTCTCTCCAATTAATGTTAAAGGCTCTGATAAAGGAGCAAATGTCAGACAATGAAGTGAGAACTGAGGGTCCATGTAGATGCCCACAGGCCAAGGGACAACCAGATAAAACAAGGACAGAGGTGCCCCCTCTACGCCAGCCTAAGCATTCTACTGATCCTGATGGGGAGAAATTCAAAGTGAGTATCAAAACCCCAGAGTATATTATTGGTAGTTGTTAATATTTGTGTACATTAACTGGAGAGTGGTGGCTCCATACTAGAGCTTGACAGGAGTGGTTTAGGAGGTGTGTGGAGTTCCGAAGTACTGCACGAGAGAAACAGTACTCTGTGGTCCACTTGGAGTTTCAGGATTCACATTAACATAGGAAAGGGCTGAGAGTCCTGACTAAAGAGAGGTGCTTAACTTTGCTTCCTCAATTTATTTGAACCAAGAAGCCTGGTTTCAATAAGTATCTCTCTGAGCTCTTTTCAGAACACAGTTTGTAATACATCGCTATATACTGTCCTTAAATAGTATATAATTCCCCATTTAATAGAATAGATTTATTTTCTTTTTATCCTTGGTTGTCTTAATAAAATCAAAATGTAAAACCCCTCTAGGTGTCACTGTATTAAAATGTGCAGACCTGATAGGTTCAAACTATTATTTGCAGACAAGACTCTGGTGCCAGGAGCAGGCTGATCAAGAAACACCCCTCAGCACATTGCCTGACTGAGCCCTCGGCACTTCCAGGTGGGTCATTCCCACCCGCTTATCTGGTCTAGATCCCTGTGATGAGACCCTATAGACTTGCTCTTAGGCAGCTCTACTGCTTTTCTAGGGAGTCTGTACTCCTCCTTATTTTCCCCAAATTCCAAAATAGGTGACCCTCGGGGAGAAAAAAAAAAAAACTTAGGGAAAAATAGGATCTACTGATTCAGGATTTCTTATCCCCCACCCTAAATAAAATCTAGCTAAAACCTGTAATGGACTTCTTAGAAACTGAAATACCTATTGCTGTATTATGAAATTAATACACATACTTTTCACCAATGGCCATTTTGACATACTCCAAGGTAATTTTATTTCACTAGAGTATTCCGGAGAGGAGGGGTCTGTCTCCACAACCATTTTGAAAGCAAACTATAAGATGACTCCAAGCTTCTGAAAGTTCCCCAATGGGGCTTCGCAAATGAATAATCCTCCCTTTCTCTCTCTTATTCTCCTACCACCTCTCTCTCTCTCTCTCTCTCCCAAAACTTGAGGATTTATAGGTCCCTGAGAATTTTTCTCTTGTCTATTATCACTTTCTATTAAACTGCTGGAAAGCACACTTGCAATTTGAATTAAAATGGAACATGGATTCATGGAACTGAACTAGAGAACCTTTAGAAAATATTAAATGGCAGGATAATATTTCAGAAATTTTGAAAGCCCAAATTAGTTAAGAATTACAAATATAACTCTGCTTGTATGGAATGCAGCTAAGTTAAATTTCATTTCAAAAAGATAAAAATTCTTTCCTTTTTGTAGGATTGTATTAAAATAAATGAATTCCAGTTTCATTTTTTAAATTTCTAGATGCTGCCTCAAGATTCAGGTATCTTTGAAAAGTTGATCACCCTGTATTTTCACATCATGGGAGAAGTCCCAGGATGTGTAGAGATTTCTTCTATAAAAATATGTACATGGGGGGAGTTCCCATCGTGGCTCAGCAGTAATGAACTCAGCTAGGATCCAGGAGGTTGCAGGTTTGATCCTTGGCCTCACTCAGTGGGTTGAGGATCTGGCATTGCCATGAGCTGTGATGTAGGTCGCAGATGTGGCTCAGAGCCTGCATTGCTGGGGCTATGTTGTAGGCCGGCAGCTCCAGTTCCAATATGACCCCTAGCCTGGGAATTCCCATATGCTTCGGGTGCAGCCTTAAAAAGACCAAAAGAGAAATAAAAGTACATGGGAACTATTAAAATTAAAGTAACTAGCATTAACATGCCAATTTATAATTTACAAAGTATTTTCACTAACGTTATTTCACTTGATTTTCCAAATAGTCCAGGAAGAAAATTAAGCAGGTGCTATTATTATAATCTTTTCTGTTTTTCACTGGTCTAGGAACACATGGAAATAAGAGGTAAGGATGACTTCAGTTCAGGACATCTAACTCCAGAGCTGCAATCTTTCTCCTTCATTCTCTATCCCGCCTGATGGCCTGCCATGGCTCAGAGAGCCACAGCCAACTACTATTATCAGCTCAGCAAGTTAAGTCAACTAAATACTTGGAAAAAAGAACCACATCACTTTTAAAACTTAGAAACCATAAAATCATATTCTCTACTGGAAATGTTTTATAAAAATCATACTACATTTTTTAAAAATCTTAAAAGCATTAAAGATATTCCTTGCACAACAAACTGTTAAACACATTCATTAAGTTCATTTATCTTTTATTTTATTTCTTTTCACAGCTACACCTGTAGCATATGGAAGTTCCCAGGCTAAGGGTCGAATCAGAGCTGCAGCTGCCGGCCTACACCACAGCCACAGCAACGCAGGATCCAAGCCACGTCTGTGACCTATGCTGCAGCTTATGGCAATGCTGGATCCTTAACTCACTGAGCGAGGTAAGGGATCAAACCCGACTCCTCAAAGACGCTATGTTGGGTTCTTAGCCCTCTGAGCCACAACTGGAATTCCCCGTTTATCTTTTTAAAAGAGCAAAAAATATAAATTATGTCAAAATAAGTTGACTTTTAAAGAGAAAACACTAATTTTAGGTGATTTATTTGTACTCATATATAAATGTATTGCCTGATATGAAAACAGTTTGGGGAATTCCACTCTTTCTTCTTATAGACTACTACTGCTCTCAACAGAGTGCTAGTTTCCATATCAAATCTAAATTCTGGCTGTTAGCTAATGTTCAAAATTATATATCAATAAATTATGTGCCATTTTCAACACTACTGATGAGGTTTTTAACAGTGCTCAATGGGAGACAGTCACCAAGCTTGCAACACAATGGTTTCATCATAATCTATTAATTCTCTAAAGCTTATAGACAGCATCTAATTTCTTTTCTTTTTTTCTTTTTTCCTTTTTTTCTAGGGGCTGCATCTGTGGCATATGAAATTTCCCAGGCTAGGGATCGAATTGGAATTGCAGCTGCCAGCCTATACCACAGCCACACAGGATCTGAGCCACATCTGTTACCTACACCACAGTTCACAGCAACGCTGGATCCTTTAATTCACTGAACAAGGCCTGGAATTGACCCCACATCATCATGGGTACTAGTCGGGTTCATTACTGCTGAGCCACAACAGGAATTCCCTAATTTCTTTTTTATTGAGGTTTTTTTTTTTTTCTTTAATGTAGGATCATACTTGCTGTAGTGCATGTCAGACTTTCCTTCCTTAATTTTTTTTTTTTTTTTTTTTTGCTTCTTAGGGCCGCACTTGCAGCATATGGAGGTTCCCAGGCTAAGGGTCAAATTGGAGCTGTAGCCTCAGGCCTACACCACAGCCACAGCAACGCAGGATCGGAGCTGTCTGTGACCTACACCACAGCTCATGGCAACACCAGATCCTTAAATCACTGAGTGAGGCAAGGGCTCAAACTTGCATCCTCATGGATCCTAGTCGGGTTCTTTAACCACTGAGCCACAAAGGGAACTCCTCTTTTTTATTGAGTTATACCTGACTCACAATATTGTATTAGTTTCAGGTATACAACATAGTGATTTGATATTTTTATGCATCATGAAATAATTACCACAATAGGTCCAGTTACCATCTGTCACGATACAAATTAGTTACAGTATTATTGATCATATTGCCTGTATTGCATCACTGTGACTTCTTTATTTTACAGCTGGAGGTTGGTACCTCTTAATCCCCTTCACCTATTTCATTTGTCACTGCACTCTGCTCCCCTCTGGCAACCACCAGTTAGGTTCCCTGTACCCATGAGTCTATTCCTGTTAGATATTTTCTGATTTCTGTCAGCTACAAAACCCCAAGCGCATATTGTTGGGAGAAAAAGTAAATGGTTCTTTAATTATCACAACCTATTTAAGAATAAGCATTTTATTCATTTATTCCTTCATTTGGCACATTCTTATTGTGTTGACTGTTAAAGATGCTAGTGAAAAATGGACATTTTAAATGATTAAAAAAAAACAGAAATACATGTTTACTGAGCATGGTTATATGTTCCCTAAAAGTATGTCGTGAGCTGTGGTGTAGGTTGCAGACACAGCTCAGATCCCGCATTGCTATGCCTGTGGTGTAGGTCAGCAGCTACAGTTCCAATTCAACCCCTAGGATAGAAATTTCCATATGCTACGGGTATGGCCCTAAAAAGACAAAATAATAATAATAATCATAATAATAACAATAACAAGTGTTAGCAAAGATGCAGAGAAATTAGAACCCTTGTGCATTGGTAAGAATGTAAGATCATGCAGCCATTATGGAAAACAGCGGGGAAATAGGATTTCTAATTCACTTCTTAGTGCCCTGCAAGGTTGGCATTTTTGTTCCTTTTTTTAATGGATGAGAAAACTAAGACAAAGAAAGATTGAGCTGTCCAAGCTTAGATGAGAGTAAATGGAGGAACAAGCATTTCATTTCAACTTTTTTAACTCCAAAATTACTATTTTCTCCATATTACCTCCTATTAATTATTTAACTTTTCCATAAACATTGGAACATAAGAATTCTATTAATATCTATTATTACTTGGTCTGTAATGAATTTTGTTTTCTCCTTGACATAAGCAATTTCTCCCTCTTATCTTTTGACTTCTAGTCTATCTATCAGACATCAATATTAATATGACTATAAAATTAGAATCAGCTAATAACATGTCTACTTGGAAAGAAGAATTATAGATTATTTTTATCATTTTATAACCCTTCTCACATAATACTTGTGCATGATGACACAGTGTTCTTAGCAAAGGTATAAAATGGTTACCTAAAAAAATGTTAATTCTGGAGTTCCTGTCGTGGCGAAGCAGAAACAAATCAGACTAGGAACCATGAGGTTGCAGGTTTGATCCCTGGCCTCACTGCTCTGTGGATTAAGAATCCAACATTGCCATGATCTGCGGTGTAGGTCGCAGACGCAGCTTGGATCTGGTGTTGCTGTGGCTGTGGTGCAGGCCTGGCAGCTACAGCTCTGATTAGACCCCTAGCCAGGGAACCAAGAGTGCGGCCCTAAAAAGACCAAAAAAAAAAAAAAAGTTACTTCTTTCCAAATTTATCCTTGTATATTTTGGGGGGATTCTCTACAGAAAAGCAATTTAGAAAGAAAAATGGGAGAAGCAGAGGAGAGAAAGAAAAGGAGACAATTATTTCCCCCATACCATAACACCAAAAAAAAAAAAAGTTTTCTCAATCATCCCCCTTACCATAACACCAAAAAAAAAAAAAGTTTTCAGTCAAATTAGAGGCAAACATTTTCTAAACAATCTCTTTAATTCTATTCTATGCCACTGTCCTTTTTATCCAAGTAGCCTACAGATGGAGGCAATGCAAATGCTATGCCTTTATTAAAACAAAAACGTGTACTTGGAAATACATCTCATTATTGTCATGTAAGTGGGCAGTAGAATGCTTTCTCCACAATCATGTCAGAAGCTCTAGCAAACTAGAGAAGCCCCACCAAGAGTCCAGTTTTCAATGTCTCTTGGACCTCCCAGCCGAAATGAGGAAGAAAGTTTATGAACTTGGTACTTAGAGGAAACAGCTGTCTCTAAGAAAGGATGCAAGCAGATGTTGGGTATAGAAAAGTTCCTCCCCAGCCTTGAAAGAAATTAGCTCAAGTTCCTCAAGAGGGAGAACTTCAATAAAACTTTAAAAATTAGCTATTCTTTGGGAAATCTAAGAAAATAACGGACACAAGTGGGGAGAGTGCTCACTCATTTCAGTAAGTATGACATCCATAGCTCTCTGATACTTAATAAAGAATTTGACTGGCCTTTGGCTCCCTAGTTCCTGGGAGATCACCTCTAAATCCTTGGAATTTCTCAAGTGATAGTAATGTCTTTATTATCCATAGTGAGCCCCTTGGACCATAACTGAATTTTAGGGAGCTGGGCCATGCCAGAAAAGCCCGGCCATGTAAACATAATGAATCTCCAGTGGAAAATCTGGACATCTGGAATTTAGGTGAGTGTCCTGGTTGGTGATATACATTGGCGTGCCAGGAGGGTAGTGCAGACTAAAGACACAGAAGCTTTACACTTGGGACCATTCCAGACCTCACCCTCTGCATCTCTTCATCTAGCTGGTCTTGACTTGTATCCTTGGTGATAACATAATAATCCTAACCACAGCACTTTCCTGAATTCTGTGAGTCATTCTAACAAATTATCAAACCTGAGATGGCTAGCGGGAGCCCCCATATTCACAGCCAGGTGGTCAGAAGTACAGGTGGTCGGGAAGCCCCCAAGCTTGCTGCTGGTGTCTGAAGTGAGGGCAATCCTGCTGAAGAATACCCTTATCT
The DNA here is from genome assembly GCF_016906955.1 of Phacochoerus africanus. Classification (NCBI taxonomy): domain Eukaryota; kingdom Metazoa; phylum Chordata; class Mammalia; order Artiodactyla; family Suidae; genus Phacochoerus; species Phacochoerus africanus. Next base: position 64,797,222 of record NC_062549.1, read on the forward strand.
GGAGAAGTCTGTGCTAACTCCAGACAGTTAGTGTCAGAATTACATTACACCCAAACAAGGAGGACCCAGGACACTGCCAGGGAAGTGAAGGAGCTGGAGGCACAGGCAAATTTTAGAAATTCAAGGATTTCATCTCACACCATATCAAACAATGAAAATGTGCTCACATCCCCATATTAAATATCATTTTGCTTTGAAAAATCAAAGGGCTTTTTATAATTCTCCCTTTGCAAAATTATCTATAAAGAACTCATTTAATTTAGTATTCATTATGCATGCTCAGAAATCACAGTGAATACTTGGGAAATCTTGAGAAGTGAAAAAACTCTAACCTATGAAGGATTTTTACATGTAATAAAGTTGTTACAGATTCTAAATTTAGCCTTTAATGAAGGGTATGATGTTACAAGTTATAGACCTTTCATGAAATTTGGTATTACTTTCAGTTTTCTTATTTTAAGCCAATTAATGTAATTTTTTTCAGTTCTCAATTGTTTCATAGGCTCTTAAGCCTATGATAAGTCCCACACTGTGTCCCAGGTGCCTAATGGGTAGGACGATTCTGCTCGGGGTCTCAGTGACTCTGTGGGGTGGGAACACGCAGTCAACACTCAGTCCATGTCTGCACCAGCTTGAGCCACCAAAATAAAACACCACAGCCTGGTTGGCTTAAACAACAGAAATGTACCTTCCCACATGTCTGGAGGCTGGAAATCCAAGATCAAGGTGTCAGCAGAATCTGTTCCTGGTAAGAGCCTTCTTCATAGTTTAGAGACAGTTGCCTTCTCGCTGTGTCCTTTCACGGAGGGGAGAGTTAAGTCTGGTCTCTCTTCAACTTCTTCTAAAGACAGTAATCCCATTGAATTGGAACCCACTTTTATGACATTAGTTACCTCCTAAAGGTCCTATCTCCAAGGACAGTTACATGGGGGGCGGGAGAGGTTATGGCTTCAATATATGCATTTTGGTGGAAAACAATTCAGACCATAACAGTACAGGATAATATACTGGTCATTAATTTATATTTCATTCCTTCCTTTTTTTTTCCCTTTCCTCATTTTTTTTTTTTCTTTTTAGGGCCGCACCCATGGCATATGGAAGTTCCCAGGCTAGGAGCTGAATTGGAGCTACAGCTCCCAGCCTGTACCACAGCCACAGCAAGGTGGGATCTGAGCCATATCTGTGACCTACACCACAGCTCATGGCAACGCCGGATCCTGACCCACTGAGCAAAGTCAGAGAATCGAACCCATATCCTCAAGTATACCAGGTGGGTTCTTAACCCACTAAGCCAGAACAAGAGCTCTTCTCTTTCCTCATTTTATCTTTTTTTTTTAATTTTTTGTCTTTTTAGGGCCGCACCCATGGCATATGGAAATTTCCAGGGTAGGAGTCAAATCGGAGCTGTAGTCACTGGCCTACACCATAACCATAGCAATGCTGAATCCAAGCTGCATCTGCAACATATAACACAGTTCCTGGCAATGCCAGATCCTTAACCCACTGAGCAAGGCCAGGGATTGAACCCACATCCTCATGGATATTAGTTGGGTTCATTACCACTGAGCCATGATAGGAAATCCCCCCTTTCCTCATTTTAAGCAAAAAGCTTTGGGCACTTTCCCCTTTGAGGCATTTGTATGGCAGACCCTGCAGAGAACTCACCATCTTTCCTGGCTTTTGTTTCGGTCTTTGTTTACAAGACCTATGTGAGATGATTGCGCTAGGAAAGAAGGGAGGAAGCAGCCGGTTTCAATGGAATTGAAAGAGAGATCTCCCAGGACAGGGAAGAGAACAGAGGTGATCAGATCCTACAGCAAGATGGCAAGATTTCAGAGGTGATGATGATGAGGGCAGAGAAATTTCCTGGGTCCCCCTTGACTGATGATAGCCAAGATGCCTACCTTTGAAGCAGGGTGTGGGTTTGAAAGATCACAATAACAGTGGCGTCAGGTGAGAGGTCCTTCTATTTCTCCAGGCACTAAGCACATAAACCTTTCAGATCCTTGGTACATTCATGAGAGAGAAGGGAGCCCCATAATGATGGTATTTTAATGCCCTACTAGTAGCAGAGCAAGAAAGAAACAGAAAATCGAGGTAATTTCATCCATAGAAAATTTGAAGTGATATTTCTTTTTTTTTTTTTTAATGGCCACTTCTTCAGGCTATGGAAGTTCCCAGGCTAGAGGTCAAATCAGAGCTGCAGCTGCTGGCCTACACCACAGCCACAGCAACACCAGATCCAAACTGCATCTGTGACCTATGCTGCAGCTTCCTGCAATGCTAGACCCTTAACACTCTGAGGGAGGCCAGGAATCAAACCCACATCCTCAAGGATGCTAATTACACACCAAATTTTGTAGCATAAGCTGCTCTTTTTCTGAAGAAATGTATCACTGTTTTGTTGCCCATGGGATTATTGCTCAGGTCACAGACAGCCTTCAGTCCAGCTGTGTGGTGGCAAGGCAGGGATTATGTTCACTTCAGTACTAAGGGTTCAATCACTCATTAAACAAGTGTCTATAATGCACCTGCTCCGTGCAGAGCCCAGTGTGCTTGTGCTGGGGAAATCTTAACGAGCACAATGCCAGCCTGCATGGCCTCTGGGAGGAGACGCAGACATTACATAAGAAATTACAATAAAATGTGATACCTTAAGTGACAAGGTAGGAAGTCCAAGTATTATGAGTACACAGGAGCCTTCACAGAGGGTCTCCCACAGGAAGTGGCTTAGATCAAGAGAATGAACAAGAAGCAGCCAGGCAACAAGGAGGAAGGAAAACTAGTCTAGAAAAGGGGAGAGAATTCTACATACCAAGTCCTCAAGAATCAGTCACTGAAGCCTAACTCAACTAACTCATCTAACTGAACTATGTGCTCAGGGCAGGAATCCTGGCCATAGTAGAGTGACACACTGTGGTCCAAAATCTGCTGTAAAAATGTGTCCCCTGCCTGATGCACAGGTATGATTTTTACTGCTTCATATTTAAGGACTTAAACCAGAAGGGTAATTGTGTCTCCTGGATGCACCAACAGAGGATAACAAATAAGCAATAGTTGACAGCCTGACATCAGGGCTGTTACATGGACAAATAATTGTATTGACACAAAGAACAGTAATAAGTCCTAATAGTGATGCCAAGGAAGTAAAAATGCCCTTAGAAAATGTTCTCTAAAAAACAATTAAAATGTAAAAGTTTGGCTTCCACAGTAGCCTGGAAAATTCACATATTTAAAATACTTCATTCCTAAGAATGCCAAATAATACATTATTTTTATATGTAGCCATAAAAAATATGGAAAAGGAGAACAGGGGATTGAGGGCAACAGCTTTCATCAAAATAGATGAATAAAAGACAATGAGATAATATGGAGGTTCCTTAGAAAACTAAATATAGAACTGCCATATGATCCAACAATCCCACTCCTGGGCATATACCCAGACAAACTTTGATTCAAAAAGATATATGCACCCCTATGTTCATTGCAGCACTATTCACAATAGCCAAGACATGGAGACAATCTAAATGTCCACTGACAGATGAATGGATTAAAAAGATGTGGTACAGGAGTTCCCGTCATGGCTCAGTGCTTAACGAACCTGATTAAGATCCATGAAGATGCGGGTTCAATACCTGGCCTAACTCAGTAGGTTAAGGATCCGGTGTTGCCGTGAGCTGTGGGGTAGGTGGCAGACATGGCTCAGATCTGGTGCTGTTGTGGCTGTGGAGTAGGCTGGCAGCTACAGCTCCGATGAGACCCCTAGCCTGGGAACCTCCATATGCCACGGGTGTGGCCCTAAAAAGACAAAAGACAAAAAAAAAAAGATGTGGTACATATATACAATGGAATGCTACTCAGCCATAAAAAAATCATGCCATTTGCAACAATATGGATATAACCAGAGATTCTCGTACTACATGAAGTAAGCCAGAAAGAGAAAGACAAATAACATATGATATCACTTATGTGTGGAATCTAAAATATGTCCCAAATGAACCTATCTACAAACCTGAAATAGATTCACAGACATAGAGAACAGATTTGTGGTTGCCAGGGGGAAGAGGGAAAGAAGTGGGATGGACCAAAAGTTTGGGATTGGTAGATGCAAACTATTACATTTAGAAATGATAAGCAATGGGATCCTATTGTACAACACAGGGAACTCTATGCAGTCTCTTGGGATAGAACATGATGGAAGATAATATGAGAAAAAGAATGTCTATATATGTATGACTAGGTCACTGTGTTGTACAGCAGAAATTGACACAACACTGTAAATCAACTATACTCTAATAAAGTTTCCATGATAAAAAAATAATAAAAATTTTAAAAAGACAATGGGTAGGCAGCCCTCTTGGTTCCCACCTTCATCTCACAGTCAAATCCCAAAGATCCCAAAGATAGAAATGGTAAGACAGCTCTTCCCTGTTAATTCAGTCCATGGCTCATTGGTCAGAAGTTATCCCATATGGTTCTGGTCTGACTTTTCTAATGAGTTTATCCTGAAGAGAAAAATCATTTTGATCTACACGTAGTAAACTTTTCTCTTTAATCCTAGTGAGGCTGGTTTTATTACATGGTTTGAATTTTGCTGACCTGTCACTCAGGCTACTATCACACTATAAAAAATAAAAATAAAGACATCTTTAAGTGGATATAAATGACTAGCATTACTTACCCTGAGCTGATTTTATGCTTTTTCACTTAGCTAATTCTTGTTTTAGAAGCTTAATTTTATGAGTTTATCTTACACATTTTCACCACTTAACTCTTCTTATTGAAAGTTAAACTTCGGGCTTGCCAAAAGGAATATGATCATAAGCTGGCTTGCTATGCCAAAAGCAAGCAGCATTATGAAATTGCACTCTAAAGTCCTGGCTTTACATGTTTTTAATCTTGAACTCTGGCTATTAAAATACGTGTAATATGGTAGTACCTCACCTTCCGACATATGGTGGAGTACAAATCCCAGAGTCCGAATTAATACAGAGAAGGCAGAGAGGAATGAGAGAAACAAAAACAAGAGCCATCCTTCATTTCAGATGCTTCTGTAGTTATCAATGTGTGTGACTTCATAAATAAAATTTAAAAAAAGATGCATGTATATGGAATCACATTTACAGAAAGCTTGTCCCTTAAACCGCAGGCTATAACCTGACTGATATTTATTAAACCAGTCTCTTGTTAAGACTGGGCCCTTTCACAATACAGAGGTCACTGTGCAGTTACTCAAAACAAGTGCCCATTTCCTCTTCTTGAAAAAATGTTGCCTGGCATTCACAGCTCTGCCAGGATTATCTTGAATCTCGAGTCATCGTAATAGCATTTTTTTCTACCTGCCCTTACATCTCTTCAACTCATCCTTCCAAAATCAGGCCAACTTTACCCACAAGGCCCATGGATTCGAGAAGACAATGGGTGATTATATGGTTGCCTTCTCCTTCTTCCTAACTTGAGGTTCCACTGTTCTATATTTCCTACAGCATCCTATTCTACCCTTCTCAGCAACTGCAGTGGCATGAGAGAAAGAACACCTGCTCTCAAATGGATACAGCAATATCATAGAAAGGCTCCCATTGGTCGGATGTGGGTCTCTGTCTCTGTACTATGGCCAGAAGGATGGAGGGCTCTGGGGGTCAAGTCTACATCATGTGTCCAGAAAAACCCAAAATGAGTGGCGTGAAAACATGCTGTTCCTCAAAAGGACAATCTGGGGACTATTTTCAGAAGGGGAAATAGATAGTGAGCCAGCAAACATAATTTTTATCTACTACGTCTCCTAAGCAAATTTTTCACTCCAAAATAAAAACTAAATGCCTGACTCAGCAGGCCCATTGTTAGGAATTTACCTTATTGATACACTTGCAAAAATTCTCCAAAACATACATACAGGGAAAATCACTGAAGCATAATTAAACTGCAAACAAACTGCAACTGAGACAGATGGCCAAAAAGCACATGAAGAGATACTTAATATTACTAATTATTAGGGAAATGCAAATCAAAACTACATTGAGGTAACATTTCATACCAGTCAGAATGGCCATCATCAAAAAGAATACAAATAATAAATGCTGGAGTGCAGAGAAAAGGAAACCCTCTTTCACTGTTGACGGAAATGTAAATTAGTGTAACTGCTATGGAAAACAGCATGGAGGTTCCTTTAAAAACTAAAAATAGAACTACCATGTGATCCAGCAATCCCACTCCTGGGCATTTATCCGGATAAAACCGTAATTCAAAAAGATACAAACATCACAATGTTCAATGCAGCAATATTTACAATAGCCAAGACACGCAAGCAACCTAGATGCCCATCAATGAGGAATGGATAAAGAAGATGTGGTATACACACACACACACACACACACACACACACACACACACACACAATGAAATATTACTTAGCCATAAAAAAGGACAAAATAATGCCACTTGTAGCAACATGGATGGACATAGAGATTATCATACTAAGTAAGTCAGACAGGGAAAGGCAAATATCATATGATATCATTTATATGTAGAATTTTTTAAATGACAGAAATAAACTTATTTACAAAACAGAAACAGACTCACAAACTTTGAAAACAAACATATGGTTACCAAAGGGGCAAAGGCTAGAGGAGAAGGGATGGATTAGGGGCTTGGGAATGGCAAATGCACACTTTTGAATATGGAATGGACAATCCACAGGGACCTGCTCTGTAGCACAGGGAAATCTATTCAATGCACTGTAATAACCCACATGGGATTGGATATGTGTATATGCATGGCTGAATCACTTTGCGGCACAGCAGAAATTGACACAGCATTGTAAATCAACTATACTTCAATAAAATCAAAGTTAAAAGAAAACTAACTACAACTGAAAAACACCCAGTGTCCATCAAAAGATACAGGATAACTAAACTATGATATACATATATGACAGAAAATAGGAAGGCATGAAAGAGAACTAAATAGATCTGTTGGTGGAAAAGCTCTCAGAGAGAGAAGTGGAGAAAAGCAAGCACAAAACAGGGTGCCTTGTACGGTATCTTACGTGTAAAAAGGAAAAAGTTCAATGCATGTATGTCGGAATGTGCATATTTTTTCCTGGAAATAATCAAATGGGAATAGGAATTACCTTGCAAAAAGGGAGAAGTTCCCCACTTTCCATTTTATACACTTCTTTCCTAAGACTAGCAAATTCTACTAATGGCACACATCTACTAAGGCTGATGTTTTTAACCTTTTAAATGTGTTATTTTGATATTTAAAAGGTCAACAATCAGGAGTTCCTGTCATGGCTCAGTGGTTAACAAATCCGACTAGGAACCATGAGGTTGCGGGTGCCATCCCTGGCCTTGCTCAGTGGGTTAAGGGTCCGGCGCTGCCATGAGCTGTGGTGTAGGTCGCAGACGTGGCTTGGATCCCGCGTTGCTGTGGCTCAGGCGTAGGCGCGCAGCTACAGCTCCAATTAGACCCCTAGCCTGGGAACTTCCGTATGCCACAGGAACGGCCCAGAAAAAGGCAAAAAAAAAGACAAAAAAAAAAGAAAAGTCAACAATCATTATCTGAGTGGAAAGAACACAAACCATTTTTATATTTTCTTCTTTGTAGTTTTCTGACGTATAAAAAGACCAATGCGTGTTATATATTTTTAAAGTATATACTTAAAAGAAGAATAACTGATGCTATATTGGAATAACTTGATGATGTATAAGAAAATAAAATGTGGAGTTCCCTGGTGGCTCAGAGGATTAAGGATCTGGGTTCTGTCTGTCACTGCTGTAGCTCAGGTTGCTGTTATGGCACAGGTTTTTTGTTTGTTTGTTTTGGTTCTTATCTTCTTAGTTTTTAATTTATTTATTTTTCTTTTTTTCCATTTTTTTTTATTACTCAGATGAATTTATCACATCTATAGTTGTATATTGATCATAACAATCTGATTTCACAGGATTTCCATCCCACAGCCCAAGCACATCCCCCACCCCCCAAACTGTCTCCTCTGGAGACCATAAGTTTTTCAATGACTGTGAGTCAACATCTGTTCTGCAAAGAAGTTCAGTCTGTCCTTTTTTCAGATTCCACATGTCAGTGAAAGCATTGGATGTTGGTGTCTCATTGTATGGCTGACTTCACTTAGCATGATAGTTTCTAGGTCCATCCATGTTGCAAAAAAAAAATGCTGGTATTTCGTTCTTTTTAATGGCTGAGTAATATTCCACTGTGTATATGTACCACATCTTCTGGATCCACTCCTCTGTCGATGGACATTTAGGTTGTTTCCATGTCTTGGCTATTGTAAATAGTGCTGCAATGAACATTGAAGTACATGTGTCTTTTTGAGCCATGGTTTTCTCTGGATAGATGCCCAGGAGTGGGATTGCTGGATCAAATGGTAGTTCTATTTTTAGTTTTCTGAGGAATCTCCATACTGCTTTCCACAGTGGTTGCACCAATTTACAATCCCACCAACATGGCACAGGTTTGACCCCTGGCCCGGGAAATTCTGCATGCCATGGGTGAAGCCAAAAAAAGAAAAAAGAAAAGAAAATACAGTGAAACAACTTGGGAGTCCCCTAGTGGTCTAGTGGTTAAGGATCCAGCATTGTCACCGCTGTGGCTTGGGACACTGCTGTGGTACAGATTTGATCCCTGGAACCTCTGAATGCCACAGGCGCAGCCAAAAAAAAAATATATATATATATATATATGTGTGTGTGTGTGTGTGTATATATATATATATATAATAAAACAACTTAATAATCGAGTTTACTATATAATAGGCAACATACTAAGTATTTTACATATATATATAATCATAATTTCATTTAATCCTCAGAGCAACATTTCCAGAGGAGTACTTTTATTATCCCCATTTTACGAATGAGTAGAACAAGGTTTAGAGATGCTCAAGTAACTTGCCTAAGGTTCCTCACTGAATGACAGAGCTAAGATTTAAACCCAGCCACCATAATTCCAGATCCAGTATGCTACCAAGGGGTACTTTATACTGAAAATGTAAATACTGCCATAGAAACTGTCATTCCAAGGGGCTAGATGATGGAAGAATCTTCATTGCCCTATATGCTACCGAGTCTTTAAACTAACTTTCAACTCCTCTTTTAAGTTTCCTGCCCTAAACTGAATTTACAGAATTGAGGGGACAACAATTCTTGGACAAAATCAAATGAGAAAATTAAATATATAACATCCATTAAAAATCGTGACTGGAATTCCCATCGTGGCTCAGCGGTTAACAAACCTGGCTAGTATCCATGAGGATGTGGGTTCAATCCCTGGCCTGGCTCAGTGGGTTAAGGATCAGGTGTTGCCGTGAGCTGGGGTATAGGTCACAGACGAGGCTCGGATCCTGCATTGCTGTGGCTATGATGTAGGCTGGCAGCTGCAGCTCTGATTCGACCCCTAGCCTGGGAACCTCCATATGCCGTGTGTGCAGTCCTAAAAAGCAAAAAAAAAAATCGTGACCCACTCCTCAACTCTAAGGTATTGTTCCTCCATAATAAGCCTCCCTGAAGGACTGCAGGCTGACAGGTTAGTGACTGTGCACTTCTGAACTGAGGGAGGGCCTTCCATGCCGGAAAACAAGCCTGGTTTTAGCAGCCTTCACCTGGGGATTGCTCTGGGCTTCAGCTCCTTATTGAGTCCTGAGCCCAGACTATGAGGTAATAGTCTGCTCCTCATTTTGAAGCACAGAAAATCCAAGGAGGTTCGCTAATTTCCCTCAGGTCACATGGAAGGTCACTGGTGAGTTTGGAACTGAAACAGAAGTTTCTTCATTCCCAGCCACTGTGATGCTCCCAAGACAAGCTCTTGTTGAAGAAATTACACGTTGACACAGGCACACTTTACAATCCCCCGGAGAAGAGTCCCCAGAAGCAAACTATTTCATTTTAAATTGAAAAATCTCAGACTTACAAAAGGCTAATGTCTTCTCCAGCTGGCACATTACGCACCTCAAAGAATCTCTCAGAAAGTCCCCTAAACATTTTACGTAGTCCATCTCATCTCTAGCAACTTACCTAAAAGACCAGTAAAGAACAGACAGTGCTGCTCTCTGGCCAGCCAGTGGGTAAGGACTTACATGTGAGCAAGCACTTCCCTGAAAGCATGGATTTGGGGTGTGAGTGTAAATGACCAACACATCGCTGTAGACCCCTAAGAGAAGCCCCATGACGCTCACTGAACAGACATGAACCTGAAGGCAGGGCTTCTGGAAGTCTGCTCAAGGTCAGCTGCTCTTCCTGAGGGTCCCTCACCTCAGATCCCACTTCACAAATCAATTATTGTAATGGGAAACAATGCAAAGGAATTTAGCACAATTTTTTAGAAAATCTGCTGGAGCAAAGAAAATCCCAGCTACATAACAGACTTCAGCAGGGTACCATTTGGCAGACAAACAGGAGGAACAGGGAGGGAAGAGGCTGGCTCACACCCACGGGGTTGCCCTGTGGGAAGAGAGTAGAAGGGAGACCCCATCCCCATCCCATCCATCGCACCTGCCCTGCCAAAATACCAGGCAGAACCACGACCCCCCACCCCCACCTCCAAGGGGCCTGCCCCCAAGTTATGCTAGCTGGGAATGAAATTGAAGAGTGCCAGGTTACCCAAATGCAAGCCAACCATGGCCAGGCAGCCTGCCCTGCTCTCACCCAGGACCATGTCTGCAAGGTCAACGTTCCTTGGATTTTGCCTGAGAATCAGGGAAAACAGAGGACGTGATTACCTCCCAGTTAGGTCTTTAAACATCTATTTCTTCCCCCAAATTTCCACTCTCACAAGTCTTCCCCTAAAGAAAAGCCTCCAATCAAACCGTCCTTCCACCTCTGGGCTCTTTCTGGGCTTCTATTCCTGCCTTGATTCTTTCTGCTTACCTCCCCATCCTGTTGCCTCACAGGACCTTCCTGCATCTCTGGGATCCCATCAATCAGCCAACAGAGGGGGGCTGCAGATCCAGGGCCCAAGACAGGGAGGGCCAAGGTGAGGGGACCAGGACCCAAATCTGTGAGCAGGGTGGACCCTCCTGAATTGGAAGAACTTGAGGCTGAGGCAGGACCCGCCCTGCTAACCCACGAGGATGGAAGTCTACCCACAGAGCTAGTACTTGTGCCTCCTGCCCCCCCGCCCCCCAGTTTCCTGGAATGGAAATAATAGCATAATGAAATGGAAATTGTAATGGCATCAACTAAATCAGCTGCTCTGAGGAAGGTGCTTAGCGCCGAGCCTAGCACTTAGCGAGTGCTCAGTTAACTAACACCTGCTATTCTCCTTATTCCCCTGTGCCCTGGACCATCTCCTTTCCTCTACCAAAGTCTAATGTAGCTGAAGGAAGGAAAATGTGGGAAGGCGTTAGTCTGCAGCTGACATTCTCCCACAGAGGCTAAGGACTAATATTATTTTTAATTTGCAATCCTCCCCGTGTTTGTCTAGAATGCAGCTCATACCCCCTGCAACTCACTAGGTGACTTTGACAAGTGAACAAGTTAAACCCTATTTCACGAGATGAGTTCACCAGTCTCAAGTTCATCCTGCTTGGATGGCACAGCCATGTCATATTATTAAAAATGGTTCTAAACGCTTCTTCTCAAAGTCTGTCATGGACCACTAAGGAGGGTTCTCTGACCTCATGTTGAGTCATAGTGGGCAGTGATTGACCAGCACTCCTAAGCAAAGTTCCACCAGGCTGGATTATTATGATTCCAGAAATTTTTGAAAAGGTACTTAGCCTTAGAGACAACTTATACACCTCCGCCCATTTCTTCACTGATCCAGAGGTGTATTTACTGACCAAAATTCCATGGCCCTGTCTCCAACCCAGACATCTGGCTAAACAATCTGGGAAGGGGTTGACGTCTCCATGGGCTGTTTCTCCCGGTGCCTAATCCCTCTACCTCCCCACACCTTCCCTCAGGCCAATCTGGCACTGAGATGCACTGTAGTGAAGAACAATCTATTCTCTCAAGAAAGTCTTTTTTTTTTTTTTTCTTTTTATGGCTATACCTGCAGCATATGGAGGTTCCCAGGTGGAATGGGAGTTACGGCTGCTGGCCTACACCACAGCCACAGCAACGCCAGATCCTTAACCCTTAATTGAGCTAGGCCAAGGATAGCCCATCCTCATGGATATTTGTCAGGTTCTTAACCTGCTGAGCTGCAATAGGAACTCCCCAAGAAAGCCTTTTAATAAACTAATTCATGCTATCAAATTAGGGACCTGAAGGGAAGGGAAGGAGAGGGGCTAAGAAAGAGATTGGAATTTCAAAATAGTAGTAAAGGAAGATAATGCTTAATATAAAGAAACATTGGAGAGTGCGGAAGGAATGAATTTGGAGTTTGGGATTAACAAATGCAAACTATTATATTATATAGAATGTATAAGCCACAAGGCCCTACTGTATTGCAGAGGGAACTAGACTCAATATTCTGTGATAAACTATAATGGAAGAGAATATGAAAAATAATATATATATATATATATATATATATATACACATACACACATAACTGTATCACTTAGCTATACAGCATAAATTAACACAACATAGCAAATCAACTCTACTTCAATAAAATAAAATAAAACAAGTATTAGATAATTGCAAGTCTTGGTGTAATGTGAATGTGAAATGGTGTAGCTCTTTGGAAATGTCTGGTGTTTCCTCAAAACGTTAGGCCCAGAGTTCCCCATACAACCTAGAGATTCTATTTTTAAATATCTACCCAAAAGAAATAAAACTACATGTTCCCCCAGAAAACAAAACTAAACTAAACAAAAAGCCATACATGAAGAGTTCCCGCTGCGGCACAATGGGATTGACAGCATCTCTGCTGCACCAGGGACTCAGATTCGATGCCCAGTCCAGCAGAGTGGGTTAAAGGATCTGGCATTACGGCATACAGCTGCGGCATATGAGGCAACTGCAGCTCAGATCTGATCCCTGGCCCAGGAATTCCATATGCCACAGGCCAGCCAAAAAAGGAGAAAAAAAAAAAAAAAAAGCCCTGCACATCTGTACATGAATATTTAAAGCAGCATTATTCATAACAGCCAAAAAGTAGAAACAACCCAAATATCCATTCACTGATTAATAAAAGATAATAAAATGTGGTATCATCACACAATGGAATATTATTCAGCAATAAAAAGAAATGAGGTTCTGATCCATGGTACAAGAAGGATGAAACTTGGAAAATGCTAACTGAAAAAAGACAGTCACAAAGGCCACGTATTGTATCATTCTATTTATATGAAATGTCCAGCACAGGCAAATCTGTAGAGATGGAAAGTGGATTAGTGGTTGCCTAGGGCTGGGGGTGGAGTAGGTGGAAAGGAATGAGGAACCGCTAAGGCTTTTTCTTTAAAGGAACAAAAATCTAAAATTAGATTGTGATGCTGGTTTCATAATCCTGTGAATATAGTAAAAGACACTGAGTTGGACACTTTTTTGGGGGGAGGGGGCTGCACCCAAAGCATATGGAAGTTCCCAGGCTAGGGGTTGAATCAAAGCTATAGCTGCCAGCCAATGCCACAGCCATAGCAATGCAGGATCCGAGCCGCATCTGCAACATACACCACAGCTCACGGCAAAGCCAGATCCTTCACCCACTGAGTGAGGCCAAGGATAGAACCTGCAACTTCATGGTTCCTAGTATGATGCATTTCTACTGCACCACAGTGGGAACTCCTGAATTGGACACTTTAAATGAATGAATTATATGCTTGTTAATTATATCTCCAGAAAGCTTTTCAGACAAGTAAAAATATTTGCATTTAGAAAAAAATCTATTAATTATGAGATTTCATGCTTCCCTTGGAGGACAAGTTTGGGAGAATAGTGGGGAAACATCCAGAAGCTTCACACCACGTGGGGGTCATCCTTGTGTAGAATACACGGAAATAATCTTTCCGCGTAGACAGAAAGATAGGGGTATCTGCCCTTATGTGGGAAGAGTGTGGCCATTTTTGGGGGGAAGTAAAGATTTTTTTTTCTCAACCCAACTCTTCTTTTTTTAAATGTTTTCCTTTTTTTTTTTTTTAATATTATAATGGAAAAGCACAATCCCAAAACATATAGGAGAGTGCTCCATACACATGGCCCTTACCTATCCACACATGTTGACCTGTATTGACATGTAAGTCTAGCTCTCCAACATGTTGAAGACACATCATTTCTAGCAGATAGGGACTGCATTCTCTTTCCTTCCAGAAGTTGAGTTATAGGCCCCAGGGTCTGGGTGCTGGGAGGTCCTACAGGAAGAACCCCCCCCCTCCCACCCCCACCCCCAGGGTGCTTCAGAGACCCCCGAGTTGGAGCCAGGGCAGGGCTGTCTATTTACTGCTTTCAGAGACAACTCGTTCTGAAAGTTGGGTTTATAAGTCTAGGTCCACTTAACCTGCCAAGGAAGAGACTGGAGGGCACATTCATTTGGGATTCATTTGGGGGTGGCCAGTTAAGTATTTGCCCTGGCAAAGAGAGGGTCTGTGGAGGTTTTGTGTTTGCTTTTTCATGGCCTCCTCTCCCCAGCTCCCTTCTCTCATCTTCTCTCTATACAGCATCCTCAAACAAATAACAAATCGCAGGTACACATAACTGCTTTGCTATTTACAGATCATTTGCAATGTAAATACGATGAGCTCAAGAGTATTCTTGTGTAAAGTGCTAACAAATATTTGTTCTGCTGAGGAGAGGCCCGGCCCTCCTGGCCAAGAATAGCCTCCGTGGGGCCCTGGGGCCTCTAACCCTGCGTTCTCCTCACACTTTGGCAGCTCCGGCAGCTGACCTCCTAACTCAGTGAAACTGAAAAACTACTTAGTCACAAATGGATATTTAAACAGTTTCATTCCTTGGCTTCTCTCAGAGTCTGTGTTTCTAAAACGGAGCTTCGTTTAGGAATAAAACTGTGCTTTCCTTCATGTGCTTGCTGGGCCCGAGCACCCCATACCTGAAGCTGTCCTAGGGTGGTGGTGACCAGTGTTTACTGAGCTCGCCAGACCCTCTCCTGAACCCACGGTGCTGAAGGGATCCTGGGGAGAGGTGCCACCAAAAGCCACAGTGAAACCTCCCGAGGAAAGGAAATGACAGGGTAACTTCCGGAATGACATCGGCCTGGGAATGAGCTTCTCCACGAGGGAAATACCAAAGTATGAGCTTCCCTCCGTATCCCTGGGGGCAAGGCTGGTTCCAGGACCCCCCTCATTGAACACATTTACCAAAATTCATGGATGCTCAAGTCCCTTATATTAAATGGCAAGGTATATCCAGCTCTTGCTCCATATCCGTGGATGTGGAAGCCACCAGTCAGGGGACCGACACTATCACGAACCTTGGTGGCGTCCCATTATTCCTGCTGTATCTAAGGTTCTGCGAGGCGTCCCTAATGCCTCCACCTTACTCACCTCTCCCTTGCTCTCTAAGACCCGGCCAAGCTCACCACACTCCCTCCCAGAACCACGTCTGTGCTGCCCTCAGAACTACCTCGTTTTGCCTTCTCTCTGCCTCCGGAACGCAGAGCCATCCTTCAGATCTCAGCCCCAAAATTGCTAGAATTTCGCAGCTCAGTAGTTCATTCTCTTTGTCCCTTGACAAAATTGTAAGCCCCTGAGGGCAAGGGCTGGAAATGCTGTCTCTCTGCATCATGCCTTCAGCAATGTCTGAGCATCATAGACACTGAATGAGTGAATCAATGAATCTAGAACTCAACTCAGATGGGTCCCTTCCAAAGTATGTTTTCTTGAATGGATATTTGCTGGAAAGAGAATGCCCTGTCACAGAAAGAGTCAGGAGAAGAAGAGTCGAAGTGAAGGGGTTACCAAGTCCTAAGAATCACATGTTTGAGGAAGAAAAAGGCAGCCGTGAGCCAGGGGGTGGGACTGGAGGCCACAGAGACTACAGGCTCTGCTACTTCCTAGCTGCGGGACCTCGACCTCTCAGAGCCTCATCTAAAAATGAGGATAACACCTATTTACAGCATTGTTATAAACATTACATAAAATAATCCAGGAAAACCCTTAGCTAGGCCCATAGAACAAAGTAATAAAACTAATGTCTTGCAGGACCTGAGATTTCCAAAGTATACAGACCTTGGAGTTCCCATTGTGGCACAGTGGTTAAGGATTCCGACTAGGAACCATGAGGTTGAGGGTTCCATCCCTGGCCTTGCTCAGTGGGTTAAGGATCCAGTGTTGCTGTGGCTGTGGCTACAGCTCCAATTAAACCCCTAGCCTGGGAACCCCCATGTGCCAAGGGAAGCAGCCCTAGAAAAGGCAAAAAAACAAACAAAAAAGCCCAAAAAAACCAAAAAGCAACAAAGTATACAGACCTTTATCTAAGAGAGATTTTCTTTCTTTCTCTCTCTCCCCTACCTCTACTCCCATTCCTCTCTTCTCTCTCTGTGTCTCATCACCTCCCAACTTAATGGAGTATATATGCAAATACACTGGTTGTGATGCCAACATTGCCTCCATCCCCTCTCCACCACATCCCCCATCATACGCTCCAACGTGTGCATACACACACACACACACTCTGTGGCAATGTAATCCCTATAAATTCCAGGTTCCGGTGCTGTTTAGCTGATCACTGCTTTAAAATAAATCTAAAAGACAGAAAGAAACACCCTAAATCCTCATTTAACTTTGCCGAGGTGTTTGGAACTTTTATCTTCAACTATCTAGGACTTCAAAGTTTCTCTGGACATGCAGTTAAGAAAAAAGGCAAACTAACGGAGAAAGCATCAACAAGAAAAAAAGTTTATTTGGCAATGGTGCAGAAATATGCTGTCTGAGGCTACTACTACTACTCATGAAAATATATTAAAAAGAAATCCCAGAAAAGCCTTCGACTAACAGGTAAAAGTGTATAAAAAAGTCTTGTTTTTTTTCAAATTTGTAAATATTCAGGGAAATTTTTTTAAGCTTAAAGATGACAGAGACATCCTAGCTATTCAAGTTTGGGGTTGGGGGGACATTCTGGCTGTATGCTCATCATTTCTAAGGCTAGATTGTCAATATTCTACATCCGTTTTCTTAATTTAAATAGCTAGTGGCAGCAGAAAACTTCAGTTTAAAGCTTATGGATCTTCCTTTTTTGCTGCTCTAAGAGCCCATAAACATATGTATCTTTGAAAAACTATCATATGTTTTCAACTTTCTGAAGAATTCTTGTAAAATATAACTGAACCACATTACCCTTTGTCCTGAGCTTTTATTCCACTAATGGACAAATTGGGAGGAGGCTGAGAACAAATGTGCTATTAATTACCCAGATGGCTTTTTAATAGAACCTTGGATTATTCTTCAGCCACTAAACATTGTCCAGAAATTTCTTAATAACACTGGTGTGCGAGGCATTCCTTCCAGGAGAATAAAGATCTCATTGACTGGCAGGCTCGGTTATGTCAGGTTAGTTTAAGACACGGTGGACAAAGAGTGGGTATTGTGTAGACCAGAAAGAATGACAGACCATATCTGAGCCGCCCAGTCTCCCCAGCAATGACAGATTTTCTAATTCACTGCAGATTCTCACAAAACTGGGTGGTCAGCTTTGGAGGGAACCAACAGTGAGTCTATTGATTCTGGGTGGGAGCAACATAATTCTGAATTAACCTGAATTGATTCAATACAACAGAGCATCTTGGTATCGGATTAAAATTAGGATTAATACATTAAATGTTAGGTCAGAATGTTAAGTCCCAGTGCTGAAAGACCTACATGAAGTAAATCAAAGCGAATACAGACAGGTATTTTTAGCCAGAAGATAATTTGCACTTTTAGACTCTAGAAATACATCACTCAAAATCCATTAGCACAGATGAAGTCTTTTACGATACTGTGTGTTCTGTTCCGTTTTGGTTTTTTTTGTTTTTTTTTTTTGTTTTTTTTTCTGCTTCAGTTATGAACAGTCATTTCGAATGTGTGCCTCTTAAGTTCATCATATATGTACATGAGAGAGAGAAGACTTCATCTGAGACAGTAATGGTTGAGATGCAGCCTGGCTCATATTTTCGTTCCCTCTTTTGTAAAAGTATCTTGCCAGGGGCAAAATCTGCTGCTTTGGGCTTTCCATGTAGACAGCAATTAACTTTCACTGTGTTCTTTCACAGACGCGTGCTCCCGATAAATCATGAAGGATGCAAACTACCATTTTGAATATGTTTTCTCAACTACGCAATGAATGTATTCATATTTAGGAAAATAAGGATAGATCTAAATAACTTACAGTTTCCTGGAGTCATTGTTTTAATGTGAAATGTTTAAACCATCTTGATTTTCAAATCATATTTTAAAAAAACACCCAAAGAGTAAGATCTACAAAAAAGACCAGAATTTTTTGCAAAATATTCCTAGTACAAAGCAGTAGGAGCAAATAGTTCCAAAATGGCCTGAGGTAAAAAATAAAGTATTTGAAAGCAGTAAAACTAAATGTAAGATTCTGTTAGAGAACATATTTTCTTAAATATTTAACATCACCTGGATACCTCCTTACTGCATACTTTGTTTTGCCTTAAAAAAAAAAAGAAGAAGAAGAGATAAAGGATTGAAATTACCTTTAACAATTTTAGGGCCACACCCGTGGCACATGGAGGTTCCCAGGCTAGGGGTCCAATCCGAGCTATAGCTGCTGGCCTATGCCAGAACCACAGCAACATCAGATTCCAGCCGCATCTGCAACCTACACCACAACTCACGGCAACACCGGATCCTAACACACTGAGCTTAGCCAGGGATCAAACCCGAAACTTCACGGTTCCCAGTCAGATTCCTTTCCACTGTGCCACGACGGGAACTCCACTTTTTTCAGTTTTAAAAATGAGATACTTGTACTAAAATCTTGATGATTTGTAAAACCCACCTCTTCGTCTTCCTCTTTGATCTTTCACTATTCTCTTTATTTTGAGGTCACACTAAAGTTCAATCAATAAGAGAATTTTTAGTAAATTTAAGAAGACTATTATATCTTTCTGTGTACTGTAAAAGCATCACTTAATTAGCAAACAACAGTGGGTATATTCTGCCTTCATTTAGGCAGGATATATGTGCAGGTCTTCAGATGGACCTAATCTTAAGTGACTTCTGATTTATAGTTTCAGTTTGGGGGTTACCTGCCAGAGGTTCTTCTCCAAGTTTTAACTAACTAAAAAAGAGTTTCCATTTCCCTTTTCCATTTTGATCCAAGTTTGTTTTCCCAGTGCTGTTGCCTGCCTCTATTTCTAGCACCTGCACACTGACCCCTGGTGGTGGAAACTAGACCCCACAAACTCTCTTGAGCTTCAAATTATATATACCCCTTTCAGCTGAAAATTTCCCTTCCTGAACCACTCTATTTTAAAACCCACTCTGAGAATCCTGCTGGGTAATTCAGTTAACTAATTTAACAGGTTGTGGATGTGAATTTCCATTCTCTTCCCCAGTATTGCAATGTTTTACATCAAAGGAGTGTCTCATGTATACCCGGACAGAGGAGAAACTTTTGAGCAGGGGATCTTCACCGGCCAATCACCTCACAGAGGTCTTCCATTCAACACATTCCCAGGACAGTCCTAAATCAATGACACTTCCTGGAGTCATATAATAAGAATAATGGCTTTAGAATCAGTCCTCAGTTTAATCCTGATTTCTGGTTTACCAGCAGTGTGGTTTCAGAGAAGCTACTTCTGCCTGAGTTCTCCGTTTGCCTATCTGTAAAACAAGGTTAATGACATTTTCTCCTGAAAGACTGCTGTAGGGACTATGCAAAGTACCTGGGATGTAAATTCTCCAATAAAGTTTGCCATTATCCTTTCCGATGGAAAGATGGGGACACATGTTTATGATGATCACATTTTTGTTGCATAAACCAAGTATTCTGGACTTGAAAAGTATACATGACATAAGGGAACCAAAGGACAAAAATACTCGAGGTCAAGTTTGTCCCCCCAAGATCTGAGTCCTAGAGGTAAGACGTCTGTAGTGTGTGCTACATCCTTGGAAAAGTACTCTTTGGAGGTGGGGGATCTCTTACACAGGCTAGAATGAGAGCACTAAACACAAAATAGCATGTCTGGTTTTCCATTGTAGTGTGTCGGAGGGCTTCTGGGTGTAGCTTGCAAAAGAACGCTAGTTAACACCAAATCAGATTTCTAAATAAGCCCAGAGAAGAGGCAACTCAGACAGATGCCCAAGTGTTCAGGAGATGTGTGTTTACACAGACATCCTCTAACACTGTAAATAAGATAATAAGAATGCACACTCCTTTGCAGTGGCCATAAAAGCTCGAAGGGAGTTAGGTAGTGTCTAGACGCCTTTGATCACAAAACCGGGGATTAGTGGTTGCTGAATTTACTAACACAATTTTCTTTCCTTTTCTCCAATTATTTCTATTTTCAGCCTTTGCTTTTAGGATTTAGTTACAGCATCTTGCACTGCTTAGTCAGCAGACATGTGCCATTTCGAGGATGCCATGATGCCCCCTTTTTCAAAATTAAATTTTGAAGCCAGAAGTGTCAAGTTTCATTTCTCATTTCGTGTAATTCTATGAGACTTTACGCAGCATTAGAAGACCAAGGCGGTCCCACTGGTCACCATGCATTTCCCAGCGTCAACCATATGCCGCGTCAAGTCCAAAGTCTTGCTATTAATTATTTTCCCACGCACTTTCTACCAAAGACCTTTATCAGTTAAGAAAACACTCATAATAAAACATGGAGAGATAGATACATGCTAGGATCTATAGAAAGCTTACGGTTTAGTTAGATTCAATATATGCAAATTAACAATGATAGAGCATTATGGTATAAATTATACCACAACATCACTAAAACAATTCTTAATCATTAAGTGTTTCTTAAGAAAGTAATCTGTACCAAAGGCCATGCTGGCAGATGTTTTCTCTTCCTGCATTGTCTGTCTCACCTAACGTTGAATTCCCAACAGAACAGGATTTAATGATAATAATAATAGCCCTGCATTGGCTATTTTTCTGCAGTATCAGAGAATCTCTTTCCTTACAAGACAGGCTCAACCGTAAGATTGCCTAAAGACAGGGACCCGGGAGGCAATTTTCCAGAAAGATTTCCGTGTATCTGCTTGCATGCCAGGGGCATGGGATATAAAGAGACAACCTGATTTCTTTCTTCTGAATCTCAGGGTCAGTGAATGCTCTGAATATCTTCTTGATTCAAACTCTTCCTTACTTGCTCTGCTAACTGGTTATCCCTTCACAGAAAGGAGGCTCCTAGGCAGAGATTGGAACTGCAGCTGAGAGAAATTCCTCATTCAGCCCTAGCTGCTACAGGATGTAAACTGAGACTCATGCAGAACAGAGACCGTGAAAAAAAATGAGGACTGGTCTCGGTAGAGATGGCCCATAGCTGTGGTGATTTTTCCCTGCCTGGAATAAGTACGGGAAATTCAGATAAGACCCCAGACTCTTTTTTTTTTCTCTTGGTACTTTTTCCTCTTATAATTTTATAGCCTTAATATTTTAGAAAAGACCATTTGCTCTTTTTTTTTGACTCAGAAAGTTTTCCCATATTTGGCAAAATTCTTTGTTCTCTAGAAAAACCCAATTCAGTTGTTTTTCTCTTAGGCTAGATGATTATATTTTACCCTATTTACTGAGATATCATCTGCTTATAAAAATGGATTGGTTCTCTCTCTCTCTCTTTTTTTTTTTTCTTTTTAGGGCCACCCTGTGCCATATGGAAATTTCCAGGCTAGGGGTCGAATCAGAGTTACAGCGACCAGCCTACGCCACAGCCACAGCAATGCAGGATCCAGGCTGCATCTGCAACCTACACCACAGCACACAGCAACACCCGATCCTTAACCCACTGATTGAGGCCAGGGATTGAACCTGCATTCTCATGGTTTCTAGTCAGGTTCATTACCACTGAGCCACAAGGGGAACTGCAGAATGATTCTCTTTTTAACACTTCTGTAATAGCTCTGTCCTCAGATGAAAATCTGGTTTGGGTGTAGCTCTCTAAGATGAAACACAGCCATTTGGAGGAGGAGGGAATAATTCAATCTCTGAGAAGTACAAGTTTGCCTGACGTCTACATGGAAGATGAACTTGAACACTCTGCACAAGACAAAGACTCATATAAAAATATTGGTTTTATGAACTATATGAAGTTTAGACAATTATGAAACATTTTTATTTATTCTTCTCAGAAAACACTTAAACATACAAGCCTGAATGATTAAAATTCTGCCGTATGCCAATTAATAAGAAAGTTCCCTGGAATATAACTTTACTAAAACTATTTTTCCTATTACAAGTAAAAAAAAGAAAAAATAGGAACTCCTGTGTGGCTCAGCGGGTTAAGGATCTGGCATTAAGGACCCAGCATTGCCACTGCAGTGGTTCGATTCCTGGCCTGGGGAACTTCGGCATGCTATGGATGTGGCCAGAAGAAAAAGAAAAAGGAAAAATCTGAAAACAGTGTTCACTATAGCAACAAAACTATCAAGTTTTAAAATCAGACTTTATTTTTTTATTTTTTTATTTATTTTTGCTTTTTAGGGCTGCACTGACAGCATGTGGAAGTTCCCAGGCGAGAGATCAGGTGGAATCAGAGCTACAGCTGCAGGCCTACGCCACAGCCACTACAATGCCAGATCCGAGCCAAGTCTGAGACCTCTACCACAGCTCACAGCAACAATGTATCCTTAACCCACTGAGCAAGGCCAGGGATTGAACTCACATCCTCATGGATACTGGTCAGGCTCGTTACTGCTGAGCTACAACGGGAACTCCAAAATCAGACTTTAAAATGCCATTTCAGTAGTTACTGGTCTTTGAAAATTTTCATGAGCCTTTATTTGGAAATATGGTACTCATATCTCCAAGCTCCCAGCCCAGGATTTTAACAGTGCAGCCTTACTTAGAATTTCTTTCCCTAAGGTCTGTTAATCACATGGGAAAGAGAAGAAGAAGCAGATTCTGGTAAAGACTTAGAAGCTTTCACTGCTGTTCAATAGAAAAAAAAAAAATGGCAGTTGGCAACATGGTTTAAAATATAAATATACAAATTTGATACTACTTTGTATTCAGCCAACTATTTATCTTTTTCAAAAACTGGCTTCAAAAAAAAAACTGTCCCAGTTTTCCCTTAATTTTTGAATCAAAACGTATTTTAAGCAAAATGAAATCCATACGCCCCTAGTTTATTCCTCTTAATTCTTCGACAAAATGTTTTGGAAGGTCATCTGGCAGCCAAAAAACCTTAATCCATTTCCAGGTTTTGTCATTTAATTATTAAATTGTATTTGACCAAATGTTAAATCATAAGTTTGGAAAATTGAGTATTCATTACAGTCCTGAACCCTTTAGATCTTAAACACTTTAATGAATGAATAAATGAATAAGAGAATGGCAAGTAGGGGACAATGCCAAACCATCCAGATAATACTTAAATAGGTTTTTAAATTGTACCAGTAAGTAATGATTGAAAATTTTATCCTTGCTGTACACTTTAACTTTATCCAGTGCTATATGTCAATTACATCTCAATAAAAACAGGGGGGGGAAAAGAAAATGTTACCCCAGTGCCAAAGAAAACCTTTCCTTCCTTCAAGCATTAATTTGGCCAATATAAATACAATTTTCATACATTTTCTAGGTTATATTATTAATTCCCATATGCTCTATATAAGCCATTTTTTGAAATGTAAATTTCTCCAAACTTTGAAATAATGAACATGTTTACTAAAAGTCTGGAAGATATCAGAAAAATGAAATTTCCCATTTAAAATGGGAATAAAGGAGAAAAAGTTGCTCAGACCTGTGAGCCGGCCACAGACTGCGATCCTAGAAGTCCAACAACAGCCACCACTACTGAGAGTTTATGATGTGCCAGGCGCTATGCTCTGTGCACTGTACACATTATTTCATTTAATCCTCATGAAAAGCCCAAAAGGTAAGGAATACTTTTTCCCCATTTTGCAGATCTGGAAATCGAAGGTTAGAAAGATTGAGTAACTACACTATTGGGGAAGTAAGCCCTGGTTTAAACCTCAGGACTATTTATGTCCAAAGCTGGCACCATGAAGCATCTCTAAATGAAACTACAGTGAGGAAAGTCTTTAAAGTCACAGAACACAAAGGGACAGGTTGTGGAGGGAGGGATGGACTGGGTGTTTGGGATTGGCATACGCACACTGAGGTATCTGGAATGATTTGCCAACAGAGATCTGCTGTATAGCACAGGGAACTCTACCCAGTATTCTGTGATGATCTATGTAGGAAAAGAATCCGCAAGAGAATGGGTGTATGTATATGCATGACTGTGTCACTTTGTTGTCTAGCAGAAATTATCACAGTCTTGTAAACAAACTAGACTTCAACACAACTTTAAAAAAAATGTTTTTATTCATTACAAAATAAATAAAAAGTCACAGAGTGCAGCTGTCACTGCACCCTCAGTCATTTCCCCCTTCTAGGATTTTCCCAGCACCCCCCCCACCTCTCTTTTTCTTGCCCCCTCCTTTGCCTATGGGCTGTTTTTAGGTTACCAAGGAAGGTAAATAAGAGATTAATGTCAAGGCTCCTGTAAAACATGATGTTGTAAAGGTACATCTGAATCCAGATTTTTATCCAGGCAGATCATAGAAATGTTCCTGGGGAACCACAAAAGTCAAATAGAGTTATCAACCAGGATCACTTTTTAACTAGCTGCAAGGTGATGTGTCTCTAGGATACAAGGAAGTATCTTGCATCTCTATTACCCCTGGACTAGACTGATCCCACTATTACAGCAAGAGCTTGCTTAAGACACTTTCTTAACTTACGCAGAGACTAGGAAAAGTCATAGATGAAAATAGAACTGTTTTATAAGCACATTACCCAAATGGAAAAAAATAGAAGCCTTTTTAATGACAGCCATCATGATTTAAGAGCACCAGGTGTATGGTTCCTTATCTAGCGGGGAGTTAGCTACTCTGGGAGAAAATATCATTCCTTTCTCAGCAGATACATGGATTGTTACTTCCGGTCTGCAACTTGTACAATTTTATTTTTCCAGGTTATCCCTCCAAGAAAAACAAAGTGAATATTTAATAATCATGTGCTGAGAGGAGCCAAATTATGGAGCAAAAGCATCTACTGGTTTTGTGGTTAGACAGACAATTTATCAAAGGGAGATCCATACCTCTGAGGACAGAGCGAGAGAGACCATTTGTAATTACTGCCAAGATTATATAAATAAGAATGCAGAAGTTTTAAGAGGCCATATAAAGAATATAAATTATTTATATTATTTATATAATTTACATAATCTCTTAAATATAATGCCAAGATTATATAAAGAATATATAAGGAACATAAATTATTCTTAAATATAATGCTGAGATTATATAAAGAATATAAATTATTTATGTAATCTCTTAAATATAATGCCGAGATTATATAAAGAATAAATAAAGAAGAATGCAGAAGTTTTAAGACCGTTATCAATCAGAACCACTTCCCCATCAACTTTTAAGATCGGAGGTGATACTCAGTTTCTAAGAAACTCCTTCACTTGGGGTTTGTAAGCACTTGGGGTTTACCCCTCCCCAGATTGAACTGGCCACAATTCCCAACCCAGATTTAGTTCTTTCTTTTCTTAAAGAAATGTATTCCCATCTTCAGATGCTGTGCCTCTGTTCACTTTCTCCGCAGTGACTGTAACCTGCCATATGTTTTATTCTCAGTTTTGTTGAAACAATAAACTGGCTCAAGACCAAACTCACAGCCAAACTCAGAAGCCTACCCTTCAGACCATTTCTTACCTGGAGCTACCTGTCATCTTCCCCTCTCTAGATACAAATCCTACATATCTTTAAAAACAGCCCTGTATAGCATAGGGAACTCTACCCAATATTTTGTGCTGGTCTATCTGGGAAAAGAATCTGAAAAAGGGTGGATATGTGTATAACTTTGTTGTACAGCAGAAATTATCACAACATTGTAAATCAACTAGACTTCAATAAACCTTTAAGAATGAAAGAAAAAAAACCGCCCAAGTCCCCTTTTTCTATTGAAACTTTCTCTGGTAATTTTTTTTTCTTTTTCCTTTTTGGCCACTCCACAATTCTCATGTGAGGTATTGCTTCTCCCTATGCCTCTATCCCTGCAGCACTCACGTGGCATTGTCATACATTTTCTGGCACAGTTAATAATCTGTAATTGCAGATAATAATGTGTAAACATTGTAATTGCACTTAAATTATTAGTTTCTCCACTGAAAGAACTAACCTACAACAAAATAAATCTAAATCCTCCCCATGGAGTTCCCATTATGGCTCAGTGGTTAATGAATCTGACTAGGAACCATGAGGTTGCAGGTTCCATCCCTGGCCTCGCTCAGTGGGTTAAGGATCTGGCATTGCTGTGAACTGTGGTGTAGTTCGCAGATGCGGCTCAGATCCCAAGTTGTTGTGGCTGTGGCGTAGGCTGGTGGCTACAGCTCCGATTAGACCCCTAGCCTGGGAACCTCCATATGCCACAGGTGCAACCCTAGGAAAAAAATAGTAAAATAAAAAAAATAAATAAATCCTCCCCAAATGGCACCTGCTTCAGTGCCTGGTATGGTGTCTTCCACATGGTATCTGCTCAGAATCTCAGTTCTTTATACCCGTCTGTGGATGGGTCTTTGCGCTACAGTTACCAGGTTTAGGTCGATGCTCTTTGTTTTTATTTTTATTTTTCCAATGAATGTTATTATATTTATAGTTGTACAATCATCACACAACCCAATTTTACAACATTTCCATCCCAAACCTCCAGCCCATTATTCCTCCCCAACACCTATCTCCTTTAACCATAAGTTTTTCAAAGTCTGTGAATCACTTTCTGTTCTGCAAAAAAATTCATTGTATCCTTTTTTTTAGAGTCCACATATAAGTGATAGCATAGGATGTTTGTGTCTCCCTGTCTAACTTCACTTAGCATGATAATTTCTAGGTACATCCATATTGCTGAAAATGCCATTATTTCATTCCTTTTTATGGCTTAGTAATACTCCATTGTGTTTATGTACCATATCTTCCTTAGCCACTCCTCTGCTGAAAAACTTTTAGGTTGCTTCCATGTCTTGGCTTTTATATACAGTGCTGCAATGAACACTGGGGTACATGTATCTTCTCAAGTCATGGTTTTCTCTGGATCAATGCCTGGGAGTGGGACTGCTGGATCAGATGGTAATTCTATTTTCATTTTTTGAGGAATCTCCATACTGTTTTCCATAGTGATTGCACCAATTTACATTCCCAGCAACAGTGTAAGAGGGTTCCCTTTTCTCCATACCCTCTCCAGACTTTTTGATGATGGCCATTCCGGCCGGTGTAAGGTGCTAACTCATTGGTTTTGATTTGCACTTCTCTATTAGTGATGTTGAACATCTTTTCATAGGTTTTTGGCCATCTGTATGTCTTCTTTGGAGAATTGTCTGTTTAGATCTTCTGCCCATTTTTTGATGGAGTGATGCTCTTTAAAATGTAGATTAAATAATGAAATTTCAGAGAGCCCCGCTGCTAAGTCTTAACCCAGGGGCCTTGGGAGGACCCTAGGGAGTTGCGTTAAGATTGGTTACGCCTCTCTCCCCCCATTAGACTGTCTCATAGTCAGGTTGTTGTACATTGTTTTTCTTTCCCACAAGCAAATATATTTTTACAAGATAGATTTATGTGTACCACCTTTGGTATCTTTTTTTCCCTGAACCAAAGTCTTCAGGATCTGTGGGCTTTCTTTAAGTAGAGTTGATTCCAGATCCTCAGCTTGTCTTTAGGTTTGACTTGGGCAACATTTCAAAATAAGAAAATAATAAAGCTGGCAGTTGCTTAAAAAGTTAAAGACAGGTTTTCCCTGAATTAAGGATTTGGTGTTGTCACTGCTGTGGCTCTGGTTACTGCTGTGGCATAGATCTGTCCCTTGCCTGGGAATTTCCACATGCTGCGGGTGTGGGGGAAAAAAAAGTTAAACATAGATTTACCACAACTCGGCAATTCCACGCCTATGTATATATTCCAAAAGGAGAAAACAAGCACACAAACAAATACTTGGCCACAAATTGTTCATAATAATACGATTCATGGTAACCCAAATATCCACCAGTGGATAAAGAATAAACAAAATGTAGTATGTACCTAGGATGGACTATTACTCAGCCATAAAGAGGAGTGAAGTACTGATGTGGGCTATAACATGGGAAGTATTATGCTAAGTCAAAGAAGCTAGACATAAATCACATGCTGTATGATCCCATTTGTATGACCTGTCCAGAATAGGAAAATACATAAGACGAAAAGCAGATTGATGGTTGCCAAGGGCTGGGGGAGGAGGGTAGGGATGATCGATGCAAGGCTACAAAGTTTTCTTTTGAGCAGATGAAGATGTTTTAGAACTAGATAGAGGTGGCGGTTGCACAACATTGTGAAGGTTCTAAATGTCATCAAATCGTCCACTTTAACTGGTTAATTTCATGTTGTATGGCTGTCACTTCAATAAAAAAAAATAGTAATAAAGCTTGTCTGGCACCTGTAGTTCCTATCACCCAGGGTGCTACAGAAGCAGGGAGAAGGGGAGCCTAAATCAGGCAGGGAGAACTTTTAGAAGAGGATTGTATCTAATCCAAGACTTGAAAGACAAGTAGGATTTAAACTAAGGTAGATGTGGAGGGGAAATGAAAAATATTCCAGGAAGATGTTACATACATATGATTAGAAAAATAACACTGACATAAATTATTTCTCCTCTCCCATAAAATCAAACTAACAAATGTGTATTCTTCATCTACTATTTAAGGGGAGCAACGCTAGGTGCTGGGAGAAACACAGGCAAAAAAAAAAAAAAGACTTAGTCTTACAAGAGGAATAAAACTAGCACTTATTGAGCACTTCCTATATAATGGATATTTTACACATTATACCTCAATGTTTTAAACAGACCCAAGAGATGAGTATAATTAAGCCCATGAAGTTGAGTAAACTTGCCCAACATTGCACAGCTTGTAAACAGAGGAGACGAGATTCAAATCTAAGCATGTCTGACTCCAGAGCCCACATTCTTGCCACTAAGGCAGGACATAATTAGAGCTGCCGGAAGGTGAATAACTTGTGAAGACATCGGTGGAGAGATGTCACAATGTAGAGCATAATGCTGCCTGTCCATGATGAAGGACATGGAAACAACTGGACCAGATCTGGAGAGAAACAGGTATCCCAGATCCCAGATCCCAGGACAGAAAGTAGAGGTAAGGAAGAGAAGGCTTGACATCAGCTGTGCCTGAAACTCTCCCCTGATCCCCACTGTACCGAATGCAGGGAGCCTCTTCTCTGCCCTGTGTACTTACACCATCTGAGCACTGCACAAATGCAGCGTTTGGTTTTGCATTTTTGTTCACATCCCTGTTCTACCACCTACTAGCTTTGGGTAAATTACAGAAAGGTGCAGCTTTCTATGCCTCGGTTTACACATCTGAAAAACTAGAATAATATTAGTAAAAATTCTGGATTAAACGACTTAATATATACATAGGGCTTAAGTATCTACAATACACAAAGTCTCAATAAACATTATTTTGGGAGTTCCCATTGTGGTGCAGAGGAAACAAGTCTGACTAGTATCCAAGAGGATGTGGGTTCAATCCCTGGCCTGGATTAGTAGGTTATGGATCTGGCATTGCCATGACCTGTGGTGTAGGTCACAGAATCGGCTCAGATCTGGTGTTGCTGTGGCTGTGGCATAGGCTGGCAGATGTAGCTCCAATTCAACCCATCGCCTAGAAATTCAGTATGCCACAACTGTGGCCCCCCCAAAACAAACAAACAAACAAAAAAACAAAAGGCAAAACACACAAAAAACATTATTTTGTTTTGGATGTTGTTGTTGCATTACTATTTCTGTGCCAGGAATTCTCAGCTTTTCAATAGCAAGGAACATGCATTTTTTTCTCATCTCCAGCCTCTAGAAAAGAGCCTAGAAAATTCTTGGTAAATAGCAAGTTTTGAGTCAAGATAATGGTGAACCCAGTGCTACATTGCTTAGGGAGATTTTCAGGACTGAGGCCATGACATGCCCTAAAATCTCATTCTTTCATTGTAAACCCCTTGGTCAGTCACCAAATACTTATTAAGCATCTACTATCTCACGGGCCCAGCCCTGGGAATACACGGTTCTCTAAATTGCCAGGACTGAATTTAATCCAAGTGGTTGATTCATCATTCAGTTTAGACAGGGAAATAAATAAGAATACACACACTTGTACAGCCTCAAGAGAAATACCCGTGCAGTGTCACAGTTTGGGCTATCATTACAAAGAAAACATTGCTGGAGTTCCTGTCGTGGCGCAGTGGTTAACGAATCCGACCAGGAACCATGAGGTTGCGGGTTCGGTCCCTGCCCTTGCTCAGTGGGTTAACGATCCGGCGTTGCCGTGAGCTGTGGTATAGGTTGCAGATGCAGCTCGGATCCCGAGTTGCTGTGGCTCTGGCGTAGGTCAGTGGCTGCAGCTCCGATTCAACCCCTAGCCTGGGAACCTCCATATGCCATGGGAGCGGCCCAAAGAAATAGCAAAAAGACAAAAAAAAAAAAAACACATTGCTACTCATGTACAAAACAAACTATGATCCATTAACTCAGCACAGAAGTCCTTTTTGGCTCCAAAAAAGCTGGCACCCAAGCAAGTTTTGTAGTCACACTGCCAAAAAATACCTGGCCGATACATTTTAACGTCCTTCCTTGTTTTCTTTCGGACATATTTCAGTAATTGCCTGTCTGCAGGTACAAGATGCTTACAGGAAGTGATTAATCTTTCAGGAGACTATTCTACTATTCCTTAATGCGGTACAATAAAAGCTGGAAGGGACAGCCACAGTCATGTCAGTGCATGCTTCAAGAAAAGGAAGTTTGAATGTGAGATAAATCTGATCACATGATAACAGCGAATGATGAAATCTTTTTAAAAAGAAAGCAACCCAACAGGACAAATCCACTCCCTGAGCGGGGTGGGGGGAGGGGGTGAAAAATGCCCACCTCTAAACCTAAAACCTTTTTTTTTTTTTCCTGGTAGGAGGCCAGATGGGATCCTTGGACATCATGCAATACTACAGCTGGAAGCTGAATGGTTCATCTATACCCCATCCCCCAAATGTAGATACTGGAGATGAGAAAGGCTGTTGTTTGCTGTCTGAAGCAGGTGTGGTTGGACTAAATGGAGAGAACATGTCCAGCTGGAAAAACCCATCAACCAGCTGCCCAGGGCAGTCGGCTTAGATAAATACCACCTGTTACTAAACAGCCAGAGAAAAATTAGTCCTATCCCAGGAACCTGCTGATTCTCTGCCTGTTATGCTGAAGCTTTTGTGTCTTTCAACATCCCAAATCCCATGTGTGGCTCAGAGCAATGGTTATATTGGCTATGCTTAATTTGATTCTGGACAATGACAGCAGCTTCTGGAGCATTAGGTTAAGTATTTTCTGGGCCCTGACAGCACATACATGAGAGAATAAGAACACCTATAAGAAAAGGACAGTGACTCCAAGGCACTTTCTAACGTCACATCTCAGTGCCCTATAGAATCTGGCCTCCCTGAAGGAGGGGGCATGACCCCCATCTTCTACAGCCTGTTTCCTCTCTCTCACTGCTCCTCAGCTGAACCAGTTCTCTCTTGAGCACTGAGTCTGACTAAACACACACACACACACACACACACACACACACACGTTTTTGCATATGTTCTTCCCATTCTCACAATGCCTTCTCCCAAACTTTCCAAACCCCTTTCTTCAAGAGCTAAATGAAATCCTTCTTCTCCTGGAGTCTTTCCCCCAAAGTTTAGTCCCCAGATGATTTTTCCAACACTGCTATTGCAGTCAAAGTCCACAGTGTACATTTAGTCACTTTAAACTGCTGTTCTCTACTCTTGTCCCAAGAAAATCTCATCTCCCCTACATAGACACCTTGAGAGTAAAACATCCCCCTGAGGCCTAACCCAGGCTCTAATGCAGGCAAGGCACATAGCAACTCAAGAACTGTATTCTAAACTGAAAGCGCACTAACCTCAAAAGTTATCTGGGGGATGACAGAAAGACAAAATGCTAGAGCTAAACCAGATATCCTACTGGAAAAGGACTCTAAAAAGTTTTGCCTCAGGTCAGTGTGCTGGGAGCCCTGGACATGCAGCCAGAAGGCTTGGGACTGAATCCTGGTTGTCCTAGTTATTAACTTTATGATTAATTATTTTAGTGCTATCAATTTCCTCATCTGTAAAATGGAAATCAAGATGCCTAAGTCAGAGGACTATACAGCGAAGCTCCAGTGAGGCCATTTTTGACTACAGCATTCATATGCATTATCAAAACCATGCAGTCACAGTTCTTTAGTAAATTGCACAATTCTTTCAACATCAAACTGATTAGAGCAAAATGACTTTTCTATTTTTCTTTTTTCTTTTCTGGCTATCCCTGAGTCATATGGAAGTTCCCAGACCAGGGAAATGCCTCTGCAGCCTATGCCACAGCTGTAACAATGCCAGATCCTTAACCCATTGCACCAGGCTGGGGATCGAACTGGCAATGCCATGGAAACAAGCTGGATCATTAAACCACTGCACCACAGTGGGAACTCCAACTTATTACTTTAGACAGGTTTGTTTTTTTGTTAGTTTTGTTTGTTTGTTTTTAGTTTTCACAAACTTGGCTGCCTATGAGAATCACCTGGGGGCCTGCTGGATTCCAGTTTTGGAGATCCTTATTCAGGGTAGCACTCCTAAATAGGGATCTCCAAAACTGGTAATGGCCAAGTGAATTTAACAATTAGCCACTTCAGGAACTACTGGATGAAATCATTTTTGTCCTCATTTATTTTGCCCAGTATCTAACTAGTGAAAAGTTATTAGGATTATGGCTTTTAGAAATATACCTTAAACTGTAATAAACACATTCATAAAGACAGTTTGTTCTATTTAACTTAAAAATAAGTGTCATCCCCTAAATCTTTCTTACAATTAAAATCTACATAGTCACACACACACACACACACACACACACATGCAGGAGGTTAATGCTGGGGTGTGTGTGTGTGTGTGTGTGTGTGTGTGTGTGTGTGTGTGTGAATTTCCTGGAGGTATGTGCCGTAATTACCCAGTATTCCGGAACCTCTCATGTATCAATTTATCTCTGTAATCTGATCATTTGCTGCAGTCAGGGTATGTCCCATTTATATTTCTCCACAAAGTTCACTCCTGTTGGTAAAATAATTAGTCCAACTAAAAAAGAGACGGTACATTTCAAAAAGGAAAAAAAAGTGACATAACCAAGGAAAAAGACAAAATCGTAAGTGTGTGAAACATTTTTTAAAGAAGCAATTTGGGTCACTTTTCTACTCTAAATTTTACCTAGCTCATGCCGCTTTGAGCTGAGAATACAGACGATTCTAAGAAAGCTCTCCATCCAGGGCATTTTGTCCCCTCAGCTGGGCAGGGGTCAAAGCAATCAACAGCAGTTTAGACTAAACAGGAAGAAAACCAGCTCAATTAATGTGGCAGACACACGAATGGTCATCCCATTTAGAAGCAACAAAAGTTTGAAAAGAACTTAGTTGCCATAGTTGGCTAATACATGCGATTAACAACTGCCTCTTTCATTCTTTTTCAATGTGTCTAGTAAACCTCCAAGATTTCCAATCATTGTATTGCACATAAGTTTCCCACAGACACATCATGAAAATCAACTCAATCCCTTTTTAAAAATTATCCCAGACACAGCTTCTCAGAGGAAACCAGGCATCCCTTTGCCTGGGCCCCCCAGCGTAAGGAAAGCCACCAACTCTTTCACAGGAGCAGATTGTTCCAACTTAATTGAATGAAGTAAACTTGGGGAAATACCTGACATTGCCAACTTGACCTCTGCTAAGCCTTTTGAACTTCAATCACTGTCCTCCAACACAAAGCCTTCTATTAGGCTTTCAGCTATTTCCCCTGATTACACAGGTAGCTTATCTTCAGGATTCCACGGTTTCAGTTATCATTTCTGACCTGATTGTGAGACAAGTATTATTTCCGTGCTGGGTTTTATGACTAAGCCTGCAGAGGTATTTGCTGGTTTGATTGAGTAAAGAGCATCTCATTTCAGTTTCTTATCCACCAAGATCCAATAACTTATTTTTTAATAGTTTTAATTTATGAGAAAACAAGTGAAAAAGCTCAAGTGGACAACACGAGTCAGAAACTGTCCAAAATCATAATCATTGGTGTTTCGTGCAGATTTCAAAATTAAAAATATAATTTGTCATATGGGGCAAGAAAGATGAAGTGTGTTCCCAATAAGCAAAGTGCAGATGGTAAGAAAAACAAAGCAAAACAGCTTGAATTTCTCGAACAAGTCAAAATACTTATTCCCTTGTATCTAATTCCCTTATAGAAGAAGGAAAAAATAAGGTTAGAGTCTGAAATGTTCTGGTTTTGTCTTTTTTTTTTTTTTTCAGGGCTGCACTTGCATCATATGGAGATTCCCAGGCTAGGGGTCAAATCGAAGCTGTAGCCACCAGCCTACGCCATAGCCACAGAAATGTGATCTGAGCCATGTCTGTGACCTACACCACAGCTCATGACAATGCTGGATCCTTAACCCACTGAGCAAAGCCAGGAACAGAACCCAAATCCTCATGGATACCAGTCCAGTTTGTTAACTGCTGAGCCATGACAGGAACTCCAGAAATATTTTGAATTAATTACCTATTAATTACCTGGGCAAATCAAAGGTGCTTGAAATCTGAGATTAAAGATGTGAATGTCAGTCATTTTAAATGATGTTTAGTCCTATCTTAGCACATATTTTTCTTATTCTTGACTCTAGAGTACATGTACCTTTTAGAAATATACCAGAAACAAATTTAAATATATAAAAAACACTCACAATCATCCAGTTCTTTATTGCAAAGTAAAACAAAATGTAATTTGCCCTTAGCAGACTGTCAGTGATTTAAAAGATTGCTAACAGCTAGTGCCAGCAAACATACAAATACAAATATACAAATACATGGGGAAAATATACAAATTTTGTGGAAAGTAATTTGGTTGGCAATATCTATTGAAATTTGAAATGTGCAGACCTTGCAAGGCTATTCATTGGAAAAATGAATAGCCAAAAAGGGGGAAATTCAAAATTAAAATTTTGATTAAAAATTAAAAATTGGGGAAAAATCAAAATTAAAATAAAAAGTCATAGGGGAATGGTTCAACAGTAACATATATAGCTGTTAAAGAGCTAAAAAGTCCTGCATGAAATGACCTAGAAAATGTCCAGGCTATATTTTTAGGAATTAAAACTGAGTCTAGGGTGGAGGGATAGATTGGGAGGTTAGGACTGGCACATACACATGACTATATACGAAATGGATCAGTAAGAAGGACCTACTACGTAGTTTGGGGAAATCTATTCAATACTCTGTGATAGTTTATATGGGGAAAGAATCCAAAAAAGAATGGGTATCCTGTATATGTATGGCTGATTCACTTTGCTGTACACCTGAAACCCTCAACATTGTGTCACCTATACGCCAATAAAATTTATTAAAAAAACTGATTCTAGATAAATATGCTTAATAACATTCTAATTTAGGGTATCAAATGTATATAGGTATATAAAGTATAAACCTAGGAAAAGGAATGATATCCACTAACTAGCCAGCCAGTAGTTTTTAAGCCTGGGCAGAGAAAAATGTATGGTGGTAAAGGTCTTTAGCTTCTTATTTTACAAAATCTCAGTGTAAATGGAGGGATGACAGGTGAATTCTATTTATTTGTATTTTTCAATGTATCTTGAAACATTTTTAATTGGAAAAATACTTGGAAACCTTTATTTAAGTAAATATTTTAAAAAGTAAATATTCTTATCGTCTGCAGCATGAAACATCTATGAAATAATTGGCCTCTTAATTTAGGGAGAACTGCATTTGTTAAAATGAATTACATTGACTTGGACTCTTTTCCTTTGCCATTTTCTATAATTGGTTTCCAGTTAGTCTAAATATAATAAACATGGCAATTTTATTTCTTTGGGGGTATTTGAAAGGCAAATTTATTGAAGGAATACACACATTGCTTGAGTACAAGCTTATATGATCATTGAAAAAACAGCCTCAAGAAACTTTATTATGTTGTTTTGTCCACTGAATGGAATTACTTTCTTTGAAGCGGAACAATGGAGGACTAAAGGGGAGCATTACAATATTGCTTGCCCCCTTGCAGCACGGCAGGTTAAGGATTCAGCATTGTCACTGCAGCTGCTTGGGTCACTGCTGTGGCTCAGATTCAATCCCTGGCCTGGGAAATTCTGCATACCACAGGTACAGCCAAAAAAAAACCCTCCAGTTTTCCAAATAGGTGTTTTGACTATGAGTTGTTTTGTTTTGCTTTACAAAAATAAAACATTGTATTTATTGATCCATATTTTGGTGAAATAGATTATCACACAATAGGTTTTTGTTCATATTCTCTAAAACGATATATCTTATTCCTGAAGTGCTTCAAATGTCTTATCAAACCCAAAATGGAACATTAGCCAACCAAACAAGTCTCCATAGGCTCATAAGTGTCACAGAGGGATGTTAATATTGGCAAGAAAAGTACATGAAATCTATCTCTTCTGCCACAAGTGCCTGGAATTTCCTGGCCTTCCGTTTCATCAGAATATCAGTTTATCAATATAGCCCAGCAATGCCCAAGCAGGCAAGAGCCTTTGGAGTTAATACTTATTGTAACATACACACAATTCAGGCAATATATAAATTTAATGTATTTTTACATAACAGATATTTGCAAATTAATATGTTTATTGAATTTTCCTCTCCATTTTTTTTTTTTGACTAAGACTACTTATGCAACCTTAAGAAATTTAACTTTTCTGTGCTTTGGTTTCATGTCTGCAAGAAGGGAATCATATTATCATCATTTTACCATGAAAATCAGGTGAGCATGTTGCTTAGAACAGTACAGAACATATAATAAGTGCTCCAAGAGTAGTAGTTTGGTATAATTAATAGATATTAATGACAAAGCATTGAAAAAAAAGTAGAGATGTACTCCACTGTGCTGTAGATATAAGGCAATAAATCCCAATCTCTAAAGAGAAAAAAAAATCAAGTTTGAACATTCAAAATGGAGATTTCCAGGCACCACCCACCAAAGATTCTGATTTATTTCAGTCTGGTATCAGGCAGAGGAATTTTCATTTTTCACAAGTTCCCTGGATGATTCTGAAGAGAAGCAATGCTGCAGGAGGAAGGATGGAGGACCATCCAGGAAGAAAGGTCCTGCTCCCAGGTCTTCATTCTGTACTAACATTAACTGCTTTCTCCTGACATTGAGGCTGAGAAATCTTCTTCCAAATCTCACTTATATTTATGTTATGTCAGGAAAAAAAAGAATCAGAATGGTTCTCCTACTTCATGTCCCACCCGCCCTAAATGTCCTTAGTGCTGCTCTGCTGTGCCTTGTTCCTTTGGATTTCCATTAGTGTTGGTTCCTTCTGATGCTAGTGCTGTGGACCACACATTTAATCCTATGAATTGATCCCCCAATCTAAAAGTGCTCATGGCTCCATCAGAACTTGGGATTCACCCCAGCCTCTATGTTCCTCATGTTACATGATGGGGGAACCTCCCACTCGCCCACTTTCTCCATTCAGCAGCCCTACTGGGGGCTACCTCTCCTGCTGAACAGTGGACCTAAGGACTATCTTGCTCCCAGGCAGAAGGAGGATCCAGGTTTTACTGGACCTGAAGCCTATCCCATTTAGAGGGCACTCAAAAA
The DNA here is from genome assembly GCF_016906955.1 of Phacochoerus africanus. Taxonomy (NCBI): domain Eukaryota; kingdom Metazoa; phylum Chordata; class Mammalia; order Artiodactyla; family Suidae; genus Phacochoerus; species Phacochoerus africanus. Next base: position 64,835,002 of record NC_062549.1, read on the forward strand.
ATACCAAAAAAGGAGCTCCCACTGTGGCACAACAGGATTGGCAGCATCTCTGCAGCACCAGGATACAGGTTTGATTCCCCAGCCCAGCACAATGGGTTAAAGGATCCAGTGTTCTTGCAGCTGTGGTATAGGCTGCAGCTAAGCGTAGGTCACAACTGTGGCTAAGATCTGAACCCTGGCTGGGGAACTCCATATACCACATGCCCCCTCACCACCCCCCCCAAAAAAAAAAAAAAGAATACCAAAAAAAGAAAGAAAAAAAAACCCTCACTTTTCACACACACACACACAAAATATGATCATGTGAATTCAAGGCTAGGGCCTTTATAGCAGTTTGTTATAAACTGTTTCATGTCTCCCCTCCATTTGTCTATTGAAGCCCTCACCCCTGTGTGACTGTATTTGGAGATGGGGCTTCCCTGGGGGTAAGTGAGGCCACATGAGGTTATAAGGGTGAGGACTTGGTGTAATACAAGGGGTGTCCTTCCAAGAAGAGAGAGGCACACCAAGGATGCCTCTGCACAGACCAAAGGCCACCAGAGGACATGGAGAGAAGGCGGCCATCCGCAAGCCAAAGAGAGAGGGCTCCAGAGACACTAGCCAGGCCAGCACTTGGTCTTGGATTTCCACTCTCCCAATATGTGAGAAAAAGAGTTTCTGCCGTTCAAGCCCCCAGACTGGGGAATCTTGTGATGACAGCCGTCATTATTCTAATTATATTCATGCTATCTTTCATGGCTATTAATATTTACATTGGGGCTTCCCATCGTGGCTCAGCAGTTAACGAACCCAACTAGTATCCATGAGGATGCGGGTTCCATCCCTGGCCTTGCTGGGTGGGTTAAGGACCCAGCATTGTTATGAGCCATGGTGTATGTTACAGACGAGGCTCAGATCCCACGTTGCTGTGGCTGTGGTGTAGGCCGGTGGCTACAGCTCTGATTAGACCCCTAGCCTGGAACCTCCATATGCTGTGGATGCTGCTCTAAGGAAAAAAAAAAAATTACATTAATTCACAATACTAGTCATATTTTAATTAGGTATTTAAATTCCTTGTGGGAAAAGAGCATGCCTAACACAAGAATTTGCATATAGGAAGCCATCAACAACCATTTATTGGGTTGATTGATATTTGTTAAAAGCCTTAAAGTCTTTAGCAAATAGAACTAAGACAATTACCTACCAGTGTAGCTGCCTTTACAGCATATATACTGAGTCAAACAATTTTATATTAAAAAGGTCTTGGAGAGCATTTATTTCTAGTTTTTTTTTTTTTTATTTTACATATTAACCAAGCATCACCTATTGAGTTCATAATAGATTCAGGACTAAAGCACAGATCTGGTGAGTCCTAAGCCTTATTCTCATCTCACCAAGCAACCCAGCCGGTCATCCAGACTTGAGCAAAAATTCTAGATGGACACATCCAGCTATTTTGGAATCATTTAAAGAACACTGCTCCAACACAGAGCAAGCCCCTGATCATGATTTGGCTTCCACTGGAGGGTTTAGTCTAGGTACTGAACACACAGGTCTCAACAACGTAAACACTGTCATTTAGATGATCATTGTATTTCTCATTGTCATTAAATAAATTAGCATCCTCATTATTTTAACTTCAACTTGAAGCAGATCACAAACTTCTTGGAACTAGTTCAACTATTGTGGATTATGTATTTAAACTTGAGAAAAAAAGAACTTCTCTCCCTCCCAATTCAAATACAGCAAAGTCCGCCATGCAGAGTAATTAGCTTACACCCAACCGAACCTAGAACTCACTGGCCCAAGTCAAAGTGAACACATGATTTAGCCTCTGTGGTTAAGTCCTTCACTTCTTCACCAGAAAGGAAAAGGCTCAGATGACAATGCTGTTTGGATTTTGAACTCCAAATTTCTGAACCATACCCTGACCATCAGTTCCTCCAGGCTGGTCTCTGCATCTAAGCAGTGATGACAGCCATTAGATAGACACTGCTAAAAATGAAGTGCTGACGAGAGAGGGGATTTATATCCCATTACCAATCCCCCGAGCCACGCCATGAGCCTTTAACTAGACATTTTATCATGTTGGTTGCCGCTCTCTGCATTTTCTCTAATTTGTCTCTTTTTCAACATGTGGTATCCCAAACTAAAAGCAGTTGAAATATGTTCAGGCAAGACTAGTGCCAAGTCACTGGAAATAATTTTTTGCTGGTTTGGAACATAATGCTTCCATTAACACAGACTGATATCACTTCGAAAGGATTTGAGGGATCGCTCTCTTTTTTTTAACAAATCATGTTTTTCTGTTGACCTACATAGCTCTCAAAATATGTGAAGGCAGGGAGCAGAGACTGATGGCCCAGACAACAAAGTGGTAGAGAACTGAGAGAGACGAATTAAGTTGTCCTTGGTAGCCATGAAGTCATCTCTTTAGACTCCTCCCTCCCAATCCTTCTCAGGTGGCTCTCTTTCCTCCTTCCCCACAATTCAGCCAGCCCATCTCAGCTATACATTACCTCATCTTAACTGGAGGGTGAAAAATATGATAGAGGCTTACATTCTTCTACTACATCCCACTTACAATTCCCACCCACCCACTGCTAGGTTTCTACATTTTCAATGTGATTCTGGAGAACAGAAAATAATTTAAAACCACAGCAATGAAGTTCCTCTATCTACTATGAGGTCATGTTTTATTTGGGAGTTGGGTTCTAAAGTTAGTGTGAAACACAAAAATCAAGCCCAGCCAACATTATCATTGAAAATCTTAAGGTGACTGTGGTGGGCAGGATTCTAAAGGTAGCCTCCTGAGAGTCCATGTTTAGTTACTTAATCCAACATGAATCCAAGTACCACTGTGAAGGTATTTTGCAGATGCAAAGTCCCTAGTCAGTCTGCCTTAAAATACAGAGATTATGGGGAGAGAAGAGGGGGGATGACCCAATCAAGTGAACTCTTTGAAAGCAGAGGGTTTCCTCAGGCTGATAGAAGAAGCAGAAATCAGGGAGACTGAAAGCATCATGATTCAGTAAAGCCACTGCTGGCTTGCAGATGGAAGGGCATGTGGGAGGACCAGCGATTGGCTACTATTGGCTGAAAGTGACCCCTGGCCAACAGTCAGCAAAGAAACAAAGACTTTAGTCCTACAACCACAAGAAACTGCTTTTTTTTTTTTTTTTTTTGCTTTCCAGGGCCACATTTGTGGCATATGGAGGTTCCCAGGCTAGGGGTCTAATTGGAGCTACAGCTGCTGGCCTACACCACAGCCACAGCAATGCAGGATCCAAGCCTCACCTACGACTTCACCACAACCCACGGCAATACCCGATCCTTAACCCACTGAGCGAGGCCAGGGATCAAACTTACAACCTCATGGTTCCTAGTTGGATTCATTTCCGCTTCGCCATGACGGAAACTCCAAGAAACCGAATTGTATCAATAACCTCAAGTGAGCCTGGAAGCAGATTCTCCCAAAGTCTTGAATTTAGAGCCCAGCCCAACCAACACCTTGATTTCACATTTCTGAGGCTCTAAGCAGAGAACCCAGTCAAGGTAGCCCAGACTTCCGATCTAAAGAACTGAGAGCTAATAAATGGGAGTGTATAAATTGCTGAGTTTGTGGTAATTTGCCAAACAGAAACTGAAAACTATTATTATTTTTCAATATGGTTGCATGAAGCTGTGCTGTTATTAATTTTTACTAATTTAAATTCCTCTGTCACACTGGCCACATCAAGTACGCCACAGTCACATGTGCCCACTTGCTACCATATTGGATACTCTAGATTATAGAACTTCTCTCCATTGCTACAAAATGTTCTTTTGGATAGAATGCTCTGGAAGGTCCAAAAAAAAATCAGTTTTCCTGCAGCTTTGGCCCAGGTGACTATTTCTTTGGTTGAGCAGCTACTACTAAAATTGAATTGCACTTAAGGACCAGATGGTAAGTGAAATTTATCTTTAATACCATAATTACATTCACACCATGAAGAAATGAAAGGAAACTAAGATTGATGAAAGGAAACAGCTTTCTACCTTCCATTTCCTGCTCACACCCAGGTACATAATCAATTTGTGGAAGGGTGGGTAAAATCTGCAAGATTATCTCCACCCTACCTCTCTGAACTCCTAGAGTTGGACTTGTTGCAGTTAATGTGCATATGATGTGATGCCACAGGACCCTCCCTACTTCTTCTTTGCAGAAGGTAAGCATCTGGGCCATCTGAGAGAAGAGGACAAACCAGGACTAACTTTGGAGTCTGATCATTTGGCAGGAGGGATGCTCTGGTCATTCAAGACCAAGTCCAGGCAAGCTTGGCCATGGCTAATAGTGCAGAGATAGTGTAGACTCAGAGACCACGGAAGGGAACCCAGGCTTGGAGGTGGCAGTGATTGCAGGCTTTAGTTAAAGCATAGGTGGCCACAAAATTGCTTTCCTGAAAGGTGATGACATTTTGACCAGTTATTTTTGTCATTTGCACATATCTCACAACCCTAAAAAAAAAAAAATCACATACTAAGTCTTTTTTAATCTTGCAACAGATATCTCCACTCCATAGAGTGTGCTTAAGAATATTCCCTTAAGGCTATGGCAGGACCACAGTCAAATACCAAGTATCCTAATAAAAACCAGAAATCAGATTTTGGTTTAAGCCCTGACAGAAAAAGAAAATATAGGAATTAGATGAAAAGCCACACCTTAAGTCATTCCAGAAAGATGGAAGGAAGAACTAGATACCAGGGCCCTGGGAAGATGGGGAAAATTGGGAAACTGGGCACAAAAGACCCAATCAGATAGCCCTAAACAGATATGGCCGATCAGGCCACAAACATGTATTAATGGTCAGAAAGTCTACAGCTCCAAGCTCAACAGGCTCTGGGACTCAGTTCAATCTTAGTGACATAAGTGAAGAATATGTCATAAGCAGACCAGTTCCAGAACATTCTCCTTAAAAAAAAAAAAAAAAGTGGAGAGGGGGAGCTCCCATCATGGCTCAGCACTAACAAACCTGACTAGTATCCATGAGGATGCAGGTTCAATCCCTGGCCTTGTTCAGTAGGTTAAGGATCTGGCTTGCTGTGACTATGGTGTAGGCCAGCAGCTACAGCTCCGATTCAACCCTTAATCTGGGAACTTCCATATATTGCAGGTATGGACTTAAAAAGAAAAAAAAAAGTGGAGAGGGTTACCTACGTGACACAGACCCAATGGCCTCTGGCTGATTACCTAAGCCAGGTGGTATAGACATCAACACAGGCAGCCAAGATAGGGACAGGCTGACACAGGGATGGTAAGTATGAGGGTAGGGACAGGAAAAGGCCCTCATAAGGCAGGAAAAATGCCTGCCACCCTAAGGCCCTCCATTCCTGGTTTGGTTGTCCAACACTGAAGAGGTTCTTATCCCAGCAAGAGGTGGGCAATGGTGCCCTCCTCTCTCTGTGAGCTCTCCTTTCTATTTTGTAGCACTCCCAGCTGCTCCTACTTCTCACCCCTGGCACTTATCCTGTATCCCATCCAGCTTCCTGTCAAATAATCCCAGTTCAGGACCTTATATAAAGTCTCAGGACTTTCAGACCAAGTCCTATATAAACATATGAGACAGTCATACATAGGAATGAAAGTGAAATTCTGAAAATTCACATGATTTTCCTAAATCCACACACTTAATGGCAAGATTAGTTATCAAACCTAGGCATCCCAGGTCTCCTGACGCTTAGTCTGGTGATCTGGTCATGCTGCCTTCCAGCAGCTGTTCTCAACTTTTTCAGGGCATTTTCAAAGGTGCTATTCTCCTTCATCCTCACAAAAAAGTGGAGCAGCCATCTACCACTATACCAAAAAGAAGAAAACTGAGTGTTGCTGTGAGCTGTGGTGTCAGTCACAAACACAGATCAGATCTGGCATTGCTGTGGCTGTGGCGTAGGCCGGTGGCTATAGCTCCAATTCAACCCCTAGCCTGGGAACCTCCATATGCCACAAGTGTGGCCTTAAAACGACAAAAAAAAAAAAAGAAAGAAAGTGATCTGTAAATCAGCCTGAAATTAGTGCCTGAAATTATCTTCTCATCCATTTCAGAAATTCCTATCATTTTTTTCCACTTACTGGCCTTTCTGTTATAAATATTCACGCCCTTCCTCATTTTCTCTCTCTCTCTCTCTTTTTATTTTTTGTTTTTTGTTTTTGTTTTTTAGGGCCGCACCCAACATACGGAAGTTCCCAGGCTAGGGGTCGAATCAGAGCTGCAATTGCTGGCCCACACCACAGCTCACAGCAATGCCAGATCCTTAGCCCACTGAGTGAGGCCAAGGATTGAACCCACATCCTCTGGATACTAGTCGGGTTTTTTACTGCTGAGCCACAATGGGAACTCCACCTTCTTTCATTATTGTGCTCTGTCCCAGTTTTTTCCTACATACACAATAGCAAATGTTTCTTTATTATCACAACAGCCCCCTGCATTTCTTTGCACACTGCTGCTCCTTTTCTCCTCTCTTACTTTACCCCCTCTTCCACCAGTTAGCCCTGTCCATCCCCTCTTCTCAAACCTCACGAAGTCTGCATTAGGTGCTCATGGTGTATCCACTACAGGCATAAGCCAGGCTTATAGCATAGTAAAGTTTCTCCTATTTTCCCAACTATGTCTCTTTTTTCATGCTTAAATTTTACCATAAGAACAAGGATTATTTTATAAAGACATTACTCATGTGAACATCAGTAGCAAGAACTTCCACTGTCCAAAGGTACAAGAGACACAGATGGCTTTGGAATGTGACAATGTGATACAGGTGATAGGTTTAGCAAGCAGAGAGCATGAAATTTTCAGACTCCTGGTTTAGGAAGCCTGTATTTAAACCCAGTTTCTTTAATCCCGCAATACTGAGGGAATTGTTTGAGAGCCAGAAATGAAAGGGGTGGTCTTGTACATTGGAACAACAGCTCATTTTGTTCTGTTTGGTCAGGTGTACAGGGAATTTGGAGAAACGTTAACTCCTTATATGGAGAAATTTCATTCTTTTGTCTCTCTTTTTGTCCTGGGTTTTCAAGTGAACTTCTGTGAATTCAGTGTTCAGAGGACATCCTTGAGATGACCTTAATGCAGAAAAACTTTTCCACAGTCTGAGAAACGGAGCAGGGTGTAGACGTGTAAACAGGAGTCTGCCAAGTAGAGAAAGAAAAGCAGAATTCTAGCAGAGGCACAGCATGAAGAAAAGCACAGAGAGGTGATGGTTTCAGCATGTTTGGGAAGGGCTGAGTTCACTCAGGAAGCCCCAGTACTGTGGAGGGAGGTGAGGCCAGATGATGGCTGAGATCCAGAATACGAAGGAGCTTGTAAACAAGGTCAGGAGTTTACATTTCCCCCCACAGATAATGGGGGAGCCAGGAGAGGATTAAAGCATGAGGCTCCCATGATCAAATCTGCATTTTCAGAAGTAAATCTGGTCCTATTTTAGAAGACAGACTGAGCTCAAAGCAGCCAGGTAGCCGGAAACAGGATAAGGAACTATTACGATGGTCTTGGAAGGCTGGTGTTGAGGAAGAAAGGCTGAACTAAGGTAATCAGAAATGAAGACAAGAAAAGAGGTGGTCCATAGACCTACTATTGAGGGAGAAGTTGCACCACACCGGAGCCATCTTCTACCAGTTTCAAGGACTGATTATTATATACTCAGAAATGTTCTGAGATGGTGTTAAATCATTAGTAGCTTGGAATCTTGCAGTGGAAATCCACCACAGAAATTAGCAAACACTGTAAACAAGAGATTTCTGTTTTTCAAGAGCCAGTTTAGGGAGTTTCCGTCATGGCACAGTGGAAACGAATCCGACTAGGAACCATGAGGTTGCCAGTTTAATCCCTCGCCTCGGTCAGTGGGTTAAGGATCCAGTGGTGCCAGGAGCTTGTGGTGTAGGTCGCAGACACGGCTCAGATCTGGCGTTGCTGTGGCTGTGGTGTAGGCCGGCAGCTACAGCTCCAATTAGACCCCTAGCCTGGCAACCTCCATATGCCGCAGCTGTGACCCTAAAAGGACAAAAGGAAAAAAAAAAAAAAAGAGCCAGTTTACCAGGGTACTAGATGGAATTGACAGGATTCGGTGACCAGACTCAAGGAGCAAGTAGGAGATAACAGGTGTTGTGGGGCCTGACACCTTTACAATTTAGGGGATCCTCCTTAAGAAAAAGCATATCGACTATGAATTCAAAATTAGGCCTAAATTATGAACAGTAGGAGTATTCCTGGAAACCAGCAGTAACTGAAACATACACGGAAGTGACTGCAAAGCCGCAAAAAAAATATCCCACTAAACCAAACTAAACAGGTCCCCAACTCAGCTTCCCCTTAGCCAGACACTCACAGTGCCCACAACCTCTCCAACACCACATCACATGATGGGAAGGATGTCAGAGGAGAAGTCAAAGTGGGAAGAAACAGCGGTCTTAACCCACTGTGGTTAAAATGTCTTACTTTTGCACATTTTACAAAAATATATAACCATGTGAACCCCTCACGAGGGCAGCTCTCAGAACCCAGGAAAGGGCCCAAGCAATGGCAAGAATGTGAAGCTTCAGCTTGGTCAGCTTCCCGGTGAATTTGCCTCTGAGGGTGAGAGAGGTATCCAGGGCTACAGAAAAGTTCAAGGAATGGAGCATGGGCCAGGGCCCCACTTCCTTATACTCCTCACTCAAGATGGCTGGATGGGAGTTCCCGTCGTGGCTCAGCAGTAACAAACCCAACTAGTATCCATGAAGATGCAGGTTGAGTAATCCCTGGTCCCCAGTGGGTTAAGGATCTGGTGTTGCCATGAGCTGTGGTGTAGGTCACAGATGAGACTCAGATCTGGCACTGCTGTGGCTGTGGCCTAGGCTGGCAGCTGTAGCTCCAATTCAACCCCTTGCCTGGGAACCTCCATGTGCTGCAGGTGCAGCTCAAAATGCAAAAGGGAAAAAAAAAAAAAAAAAGATGGCTGGATGAATGGTGATGCTATTCTCTTAAGGGGGCAGAGCATCCCAGTGAGACATCAGATCTCAGAGCTCTCCCTGATTCATGGAGGAAGCAAGCACTATTCAAATATCACCCTTAACTGTTCTCAAGAACCAATCTTGACTGATAACCTTGTCCACTCCAGCATCTCAGGTTCACTTCTGAAAGCATACCAGCTTCTTGTTTCCACAGGCCCTTCTAGAAAGCCCTGGTCTTTGGCAGTGATGCTGCTGGAAGACGTCACAGTGAGGAAAGGTGAAATGTGTCTACCGCAAGCCAGAATAATCCATTCCAGACACATGTGTAATGCTGGGGAAACAGGTGCAAACAATTGAACCAGCTGTCAGCAAGTTACAGGGATCGCTTTTGATATCTTAATCATGAGTTGATCCGTGAGCCACGTTGGCAGCATCACTGTCATAGCTGACTGCACATCTGTAAACCTTTTCGAGTCTCTTCTGATGTGTGTGTGAGTCTGCGAAAAGCCTGACATCATGAGAGACTTAAATTGAGCATGATTGCTGCTGTTTCCGTTTTCCTGCCACAGAACCAGAGGGTTGACAAATGCCAATAATGGCTAATTTTCACTACTGTTTGTCATGTGCCACACAAGACAAGGGCAGAGAGAGATCGTGGCAACTCTGAAAGCATCCTGCCATTATTGGTTTGAGCGACTGCATATCCTCTCTCTGTCGGATAAGCTATTTTCCCAGTAGCCAATTTCAGGAGTTTTTTAACGTATTTATCTTGGCCACTTCATTTCATCAACAGCAATAATACCCCATAATCAGCTGGGAGAAGATTCTGAGTGGCTGAATGTTACAGTGATAAAATGTCTTCGTCCTCCTTTCTATTCAAGAAAAATGTCACCACTGTGATTAGCTCCATAGGTAATTATTCCCAATAAGGGCATTGGAAATCAGTGACATTATCTGTAGGGACTCATTTTCTAAGAGATTTGTCAAGAGATTCATGTTAAAAGGTTTATATAAAAATCTTTTCATATACACTATTATTATTATTATCATTTTTTAGGGCCACACCTGAGGCATATGGAGGTATCCAGACTAGGGATCAAATCAGAGCTGTAGCTGCTGGCCTACACCACAGCCACAGCAACACCAGATCCGAACTGCATCTGTGACCTACACCACAGCTCATGGCAACACCAGATCTGTAACCCACTGATCGAAGCCAGGGATCAAACCTGCATCCTCGTGGATACTAGTCAGATTCATTTCAAGGAGCCACGAGATGAGAACTCCCCGTGTACGCTATTATTAATTGAACACTTTGGAAAGGAAGCTACTTTGATTTACTGGGTTCTTTGAATTCTGTCATTTAAATTTATCATGTTCACATTTTAGAATTTTAATTTGGAGGGTGCAATATATTTTAATGGAAATTCAGATAGATCTGAGTGAAAATTCAAGCTGTTCCTACTCAATCAGTGACCTTGGGCAAGTATCAGTTTCTGCATCCATAAAACTCTTGCAAAGACAATGAGAACGTATTTAAAGGCCAGTGTCTTATGCACAGTAGAGGGTCAGTAAAAGGTAGCTAAGGAAAGCCTAGAGAAAATGCTTATTTCACTTACTCTAGTGAGTTAAAATATTTTTTCTTGCTCCCTTCCTTTCAAAATAATGGAAACAATTACTTGAAAATGTAGACAAGTTACTAGAAAAACATCACAATTATGTCCTAACAATTTGAGATAGGTAAACGCAAAAATGTCCCTTAAGTGTCTACTTCTTACGCATTCTTTTCCCTAAAGTGTTTTCATTTGAAAACTGGTGATCTCACTTAATTCCACATCATTATTTTTGGTGTTTTACCAGAAAAGAAGATGTCATATTTCATGTCCACTCTCCAAGAAAAATCTCTAGCTATTCAAATTTAGCAACTTTAATTTCTGTGCCAATGCCAGAAAAAGTTCTAGTAAAGTGTTTAGTTTTCAGGTGATATTTCATGGTTGAACAAAAAACTTAATAAAAGTTAATACAGGCACTTAATTCATTGTAAGTATACTTTTTTTTTGTAAGTATACTTTTAAGGTGGAATTTTTTATTTTCCTTCTTCAGTAAGTCTTATCCTTCACATAGTATTTTTTTTATTTTGTCTTTTTTGAGGGCCACACTTGCAACATATGGAATTTTCCAGGCTAGAACTCAAATTGAAGCTGCAGCTGCTAGCCTACCCCACAGCCACAGCAATACCAGATCTGAGCTACATCTGCAACCTACACCATAGCTCACAGCACTGGATCCTTAACACACTGAGTGAGGCCAGAGATAGCATCCACATCCTCATAGATAGCAGTTGGGTTCATTACTGCTGAGCCACAACAGAACTCCTTCACACAAATTTTTAGACAAAATTTTGTTTATTACTAATGGAATATGTATTCAACTTTCATAATAAGATTCCACTCCTAGGTACTTTGATAAATATAATTTTATTTGCGAAAAAAAAAAAGGGGGGGGAGGTCTCATCATGGCTCAGTGGAAATGAATCTGACCAGTATCCATGAGGATACGGGTTCAATCCCTGGCCTCACTCATTGGATTAAAGGATCCAGCATTGCCATGAGCTGTGGAGTAGGTCACAGTCTCGGCTCGCATCTGGTGTTGCTGTGGCTGTGCTGTAGCTTGGATTGGACCCCTAGCCTGGGAACTTCCATATGCCATGGATGTGGCCTTAAAAAAGGAAAAATAAAAAAAAATAAATAAATAAAGACAAATAAAAAACATATATTCCTAAAATCAGATGAGATGTAATAATTATCATTAAGATATATTTTTCTAAATTTACCAATGTATGGGTAATCTTTCTATTCATTCTCTTTAAAACATAGCAGCTGTAAGGTATAACTGTTGCTTCATAAGCCTTACATGCACTGCGGCTGATCCTAGCAGAGATTTTACAAGCACCTATGTCAAGACCTTCCAGAAAGAAAATTATGCCCTGAAGTAGATGATAATGAGTTTATAAATCTCCAAGATCTCTCAAATGAGTCTTAATATCTGTGCGGCATTTTGACAATTCTGAAAGCCCTAGGCAAAACTAGACAGGAGGAACAGTTTGTTTTAAATGGTCTCAACACTTTCATGTTTCCTTTCCAGATCCTGGTGCCCTCTCACTATGTGCTTGGGGCTGTCAAGGTCACTTTGCATATTGTGGACACAATGCAATGGATATGCCCCCCACCCTCATGGAGCCAGCAGCCCAGTGAGAACAACAGCTGGTAATCAAATCGTCACAAGGATAAAGGCACACTCTGTAATTACGGGGTTGCAGGAGGAAAATAAAGAGACTGCTCTCCTGAGCAGGTGAAGGGAAAGAGGAGACGTGAACTGGGCATGCGCAAGCCCTCCTTCCCGGCGCACAGGAAAGTGGTGGAAGACACTAGTGCACGTGGGTGATTCCCACTGGCCAGTCCACTTGGGCCTGACACTCAGTATTATTTCTTCTTCCTTTTATCCCCACCTTCCCCTAATCAAACTGTTCACTGTTAAAATATTTTGCCCTGTTTAGCCAAAACAAAAACAAACCAAAAAACCCCTCTTATTTATGGAGTGAATGCAAAAATATTCACTCAGGAGTTCCTGTTGTGACTTAGCAGTAACAAATCCAACTAGTATCCATGAGGACCGGTTGGATCCCTGGCCTTGCTCAGTGGGTTAAGGATCTGGCGTTGCCTTGAGCTGTGGTGAGCTGTGGTATAGGTCGCAGAAGCGGCTTGAATTCCGAGTTGCTGTGGCTGTGGCCTAGGCCAGTGGCTACATCTCTGAATGGACCCCTAGCCTAGGAATTTCCATATGCTGTGGGTATGGCCCTAAAACAAACAAAATATTCACCCAAAAATATGAATGACCAATAATAAAGAGAGAAACTATCATTTATTGTGCTACTATGTCATGCCTGGAACTCAGTAGAATGCTTCCAAGAGAAAACTCAATTTCTCCCCCAAAATTGTATTAGATTGAGATTATCATTTTTTTCATGAGATAGAGAAACTGAAGTTCAGAGGAGTGAAATAACCTACCCAAAGTAAGGCAGATTATGAACAGCAGAGCTGAAACATAAGTGTCTGACTCTAGCCCAAGTCCTTGTTACTGCACCAATCATGCTTCCACTGTAAAGATCTCACAAACAGTTTGGATTCCGGCTCATAAATACCTTTAGTTATATTATAACCAAATGACAAAATCTGAGACCAATATTGTTCCCTTTACAGGAGCTCTGTAAGACCCCTTGGCTGAGCTTGAGTCCAACTGGCTGTTCCCCAGTTGCAACAACTATCTTATACTCCAGTTGTGAAAATAGACATCATCTATTCCTTAATCTCTGGCGTGTTTCCCAGATCCGGTTCCTCTGTGTCCGAGGGCTTTGTTTCCTCCAATTCTTTCCAAGGATAGGATCCCTCCTTATTTCTGGTTTCTTGCCTGTGTACTCATCCTCTCTGGCTCCCTGATACAATCCATCTGCTACCTGCACCCATCTTTGTTGGTTTCCTTCTACATTAGTCTTCCCCAGTCTGGGCACTCTGTCCTCTTTCTATGATGATCATTCCTTGTCCAATCTGCATAGTTGCTTGGTAAGGATAAACCATGCTTAAATCCAAAGAAAAAAAATTACCTAAAGATAAAAATGTCAAGCAATTTAGCAGACCATGTAGAAGATTTTGAAGCAGGAGAACTGTCCCACTTTCTCTGAAAGCTTAGCACACAGATGACTGTGAATTCTACCTACATCTATGGCAAGATCTCCACATACCTCCCTGTACTACAATTAATAACTAATACTTATGGAGTATTTACTATGTGCCTGTTCTAAGTATACTTTGTTCGAAGTATGTCGCATGGATTATCTCATATATTCTACATCATGACCCTTGAGGTAGATACTAACTAGTATTATCCCCATGGGATAATATGTCAAGGAAAGAGGCTTGCAGAAATAGGTAACTTGCTCAAGATCACACCATTTAGCAAACTGTAAAACCAGTATTTGAATCCAAGCAATCTAGGCTTTAAAAAAACAAACAAACAAACAAACAAAAACCATGCTTCACTGTTATACTTCTAAACACTATGACAATCTGTGTTTACAATACACCAAAATACGGAGAAGGTTGAATAATTTCAACCATGGCCTTTATTCATTCTTTGAATAAACATATATAAAGCCAGGAACTATACTTATAGGAACTGGGCACAAAAGTGAACATGATTGATAAGGGATCTGACCTCCTATAGCTTATGTTCTACTGGAGTGAGATAGATCATAAGCAAATAGCAAATAAGATCATTTCAAACAATAAAAAAATGTAAGAAAATGTAAGAAAAATGTGAAAAAAAGAGAAAAGCTATTTGGGATAGTATGATCAGGGAAGGCCTTTCAGCAAAGGTGTCCTTTGAACTGAAAGGTGAGATGAACCCAACTAACGATTTGGTGAGTCCTTCTAGTTAACCTGTTAGGAAAAGGCCCTGAGGTAGGAACAGGTAGACAAGGAGTGAAGGGAGAGTAATGAGAGGTAATACCAGAGAGGTGAGCCCCAGCCAGTTCTTGCAAAGCCTTACAGGCAACATTGAGAAGTATGGACTTTCGTTCTAAGTGCAATGGGAAGCCATCAAAGGGTTTTATATTGGAGATATAATCTGACATATTTTTTTTTGTGAAATTGGATAGGTTGGGGGTAGGAAATGAGCAAAGAATTTGAAGGTAGGACTTCAAATACTGTTGGAGGACTAGATGTGGAGAATGAGAGAAAGGGAGTAATAAAGAATGGAGTCAAGTCTGAAAAAAATGTATGTTCATGGACTGGAAGAATTAATATTGTTAAAATGACCATACTACCCAAGACAATCTACAGATTCAATGCAATTGCTATCAAAATACCAATGACATTTTTCATTGAATTAGAACAAAGAGTTTAAAATTTGCATGGAAATATGAAAGACCCTGAATAGCAAAAAAAAAAATCTTGAGAAATAAGAACAAAGCTGGAAATATCACACATCTTGATTTCAAACCATACTTTAAAGCTACAGTGTTCAAAACAGTAAGATATTGGAACAAAAATGACACATAGATCAATGGAACAGAATAGAAAGCCAAGAAATGAATCCAGACTTACATGGGAAATTAATCTATGATAAAAGAGGCAAGAGTATATAATGGGAAAACAACAGCCTCTTCAATAAATGATGTTGGGAAAACCAGACAGCTACATACAAAAAAAAAAAAAAATCAAGCTGACCTACTCTCTCACACCATACCCCAAAATAAATTCAAAACGGATTAAGATTTGAATGCTAAGTCCTGAAACTTCAGAACTTTTAAAAGAAAACATAAGCAGTAAGCTCTGTGATACTGGTTAGTGATCGTTTTTTTTTTGGATTTGCCTCCTCAGGCACTGTAAAAAAAAAAAGAACAAATGGGACTACATCAATCTAAAAAGCTTTTGTGCAGCAAAGGAAACTACTAACAAAACAAAAAGACCATCTACTGAATGGGAGAAGATATTTGCAAATGATATATCCAATAAGGTTAATATCCAAAACATACAAAGAACCCATACAACTCAATATCAAAAAAAAAATAACCCTGTTAAAAAATGGACAGAGGATCTGAATAGACATTTTTCCAAAGAAGACATAAAAATGGCCAACAGGCACATGAAAAGATACTCAACATCAGGGCAACACAAATCAAAACCACAATGAGATATCACCTCATGCCTGTCAGAATGGCTATTATCAAAATAAATAAATACATAAATAAATAAAAGTTTAGGAAGGATGTAGAGAAAGGAGAATCCTCATGCACTACTGGTGGGAATGTAATTTGGGGCCAACATGATGGAAAACAATATGGAGACTTGTCAAAAGGTTAAAAATAGAACTACCATATGATCCAACAATTCTAGCCCTGGATATTTATCTGAAGAAAAATGAGAGCACCAATTCCAAAAGATATGCACCCCAATGTTCACTGCAGCATTATTTACAATAGCTAAGATACCTAAACAACCTAATTGCTTATCACTAGATAAACTGATAAAAAAGATATGATGTACATACATGCATAGACACACACACACACACTCTGAAATATTACTCAGCCATCTAAAAATGAAATCTTTCCATCTGCAACAAGATAGATGGACCTAGAGAATATTATGCTAAATGAAATAAGTCAGAGAAAGACAAATACTGTAAGATTTCACTTTATGTGGAATCTAAAAAAACAAAACAAATGAACAAACATAACAAAACTGAAACAGTTATAGATACACAGAAAAAACAGGGGGTTGGCAGACGGCAGGGAGTTGGGGGAGGACAGAAATCTGTGAGGAAGATTAAGAGGCACAAACTTCCAGGAGCAAAATAAATGAGTCACAGTATGAAAATCTAGAGTGTGGGGGATACAGTTGATAACTATGTAATGTTTTTGTATGGTGACATATTGTAACTAGACTTAAGATGATCGTTTTTTGAAATGTATAAAAATATCAAATCACTATGTTGCCTAACATAGTATTGTAGGTCAATTACACTTCGAAAACAAACTCATAGAAGAGATCAGAAAAAAAAAAAAAAAAAAAAAGAATGGAGTTCCAGTCGTAGTTCATGAGGTTAAGAACCTAACATAGTGGACCTGAGGACATGGGTTTGATCCCTGGCCTTACTCAGTGGGTTAAGTATTCCACGTTGCTGCAACCTGCGGCATAGGTCGCAGATGCAGCTCAGATCCCACGTTGCTATCTATGGCTGTTGTGTAGGCTGGCAGCTGGAGCTCTGATTTGACCCCTAGCCCAGGAACATCCATATGCTGCAAGTGCAGCCATAAAAAAATAAATAAAAATGAAGAAGAAGAGGAAGGAAGAGGAGGAGATGGGAGGGAGGAAAACCGGATAAAGGCAGTCAAATAGTATACATTTACAGTAATAAGATAAATACCTACCAGGGATATAATATCCTACTATCTGAGAACAGATTTTCAATATTTTAAAAAATTCAATGTTTTAAAAATTGCTGTATTTCTTGAGCCTGAGTAGTTCTCAATTGATAATGTACATAAAAGTCCCTTAGGGAACTTGTTTAAAATGCATGTTTCTTTTTCTCTGCAGGAATTCTAACTCATTAGTATTTGGGATGAAAGCTAGGCATTTTCATTTTTCACAGATACTTCACTGATTGTCATGCAGTGGATCCTCCATCACTGTTTGGAAAACACTCTTATAGACCATTCATTTTGGTGATTTTAAATTTTCCATGGCTTCTTTTGTTTTTGCTTTTTTCTGTGTACTACAGAACTTTCCACTGATCTATATTATTTTGGGGAAGTGGAATGAGGAGTCAGGTCAAGGTTTGTTTTCTTTGTTACCAGAATTTAACTACTTAATCTTTGTTGTTTAATTACCTTGTCATTTCAAAAGCTGTAGTAGATTTTTTTTTTTAAGATATTAAAAAGAAAGAATTCTTGGAGTTCCCGTCATGGTGCAGCAGAAACAAATACAACTAGGAACCATGAGGTTTCAGGTTTGATCCCTGGCCTCTCTCAGTGCGTCAGGGATTCAGTTTTGCCGTGAGCTGTGGTGTAGGTCACAGACGAGGCTCGGATCTGGCATTGCTGTGGCTGTGGCATAGGCCGGCAGCAACAGCTCAGATTAGACCCCTGGCCTGGGAACCTCCATATGTAGTAGGTGCGGCCCTAAAAAGACAAAAGACAAAAAAAAAAAGAAAAGAGAAAGCAAGAATTCTTGAAACGCTCTTGGCTTCTGTGACATTACTTATTTCAAGCCAATCCTTCCTAGTGTCCTTTGCAGGCTCTTTCCGCCCCCCCACCCCCACCCCGGCCATTTTTTCTTCCCATTCTATGCATTTTCCTGCATGATCTCATTCTCTCATTCATGTCTGTGGTTTCAACTACCCATCAATATGGTCTTTAATTTCTCCAGTCTGAGCTCCAAACAAGAATGTTAAATTGCCTGTTGAAAATTTCCATTTAACTCTCCCTTGGGAACTGAGATTTGCTATGTCAAAAACTGAACCCCTCGACTTGTACCCCAAATCTCTTCCTCCTCCAGTATATTTCCTACATGAATTGCTATACCCAGTCAACTATGGCAGACACTTGATTCTGCTCTTCTCACCATCCATGTCCAGAAAACTGTCACCTATATTATCTCTAGATTATACTCCACCAGAGCCACTTCAGGCTAGTTTTCACGTAGTATGGCTGCAGCTCTTCTTCCTTCTTTCTATCCTGCTCTTTTCATATTCGTATCTCACACTACTCCTAGTGATGTTATAAAGCTATAAATCGGATCATGCCACTTTGGGCCAGTTCGAAATGTTTCCCAGTAGCCTTCTATATAAAGCTTCTAAACATAGTAGACAACATCCTTCAATAAATAACCCAGCTTTCATGACTAGCCTTATCTCCCATTATTTCTCCCCTCGCCAAACTCAAAGCACAGCCATTCTGAAGCACACGCAATTTTCTTTCTCCCTCTCCTAACATGCATGTTTCCCATATGCTGCCCTCTCTGCCTTCAACTCCCCTCCTCATTTGAGCTTTTACTCATTCATCCCCATCTTTCAAGTGTTGACTTAGGTACCAGCTCCTCCTCCAGGCTTCACTGGCCTCTGAGGTAAATGCTAGACTTCTATATGCCCTTCACCTCTCATGTGTATGTCCACTCCTCTCATAGCTTTTACTTTACCTATTGTTGATTATTGGACTATTTTTCTGTCTTTCCAACTAGATTTTTCAAACCTTACTCAGTCTCTACCTAAAAGAAGCCTTCCCTGACTATCCTGTGTAAAACAATACCCAGCAATGCCCCCACTTCCCAGCCTCATCTACTCCCTCATCCTGCTTTAATTTTCTTCATGGCACTAACTACCCAACAATGTAGTATTTATTCATGTTCATCAGTTAGTTCCTGACTTCCCACTAAAGATATCCATTCCATGAGAGCAATGTCTTACTTCACCACCAAATTCCCAGAACTTAGAAGGGTCTCTGACACATAAGTGCTAGAAAGATAGGCGATCAGCAAATAAATGAATGTGTTCTTTGTATGTAGTTTTCAATTTTTACATCATTGTATCCTAAGCACTTAGAACTAGTGTTACTGACACTAAGTATATATTTAATAAATATTTGATGAATTAATGGAGAGATGGCTCTAATTATTGCTCTACCAAAAATATATATTAAATTGGTATTGTCTCATAGATGATGTGTGTGTGAGTGAAGGCAGGGGGAGGGGTATGTCTGTAACTAGTTTACATGAATAAGGGAGATATTAAAAATTATTTAGTGGAGTTCCCTTTGTGGCTCAGCAGTTCACGAGCCCAACTAGGATCCATGAGGATGCAGGTTCGATTCCTGGCCTCGCTCAGGGGGTTAAGGATCCAGTGTTACCATGAGCTGTGGTGTAGGTCACAGATGTGGCTTGGATCCCAAGTTGCTGTGGCTGTGGTGTAGGACGGTAGCTGTACTCTGACTTGACCCCTAGCCTGGGAACTTCCGTATATTGCAGGTGTAGCCCTAAAAAGAAAAAAGAAAAAAATTACTTAGTACCAAGAAAAACAAACTTGTGTAAGGAAATAAGTAATGATGACCAGCACGTCTGCTTAAAAATCAGGTAGTCTGGGCTTTGTGTTAGGCATAATTCTAAAGATGTCCCCCAAGATTCCCATCCTCTGGCTAGAAAATCAAACATTTGTCTTTTCACAGGTAAGGCTGTGAAAAGACACTGCAGACGTAATTAAGTTTCCTAATCACTTGACCTTAAGAGAGGGAGATTATCCTGGATTAACCAGGTAGGCATAATATAATCACAGGAGCCCTTGAAAGCAAAAGAAGAAAGCCGAGAGTCAGAAGAGATGCAATG
Source organism: Phacochoerus africanus (assembly GCF_016906955.1). NCBI lineage: Eukaryota > Metazoa > Chordata > Mammalia > Artiodactyla > Suidae > Phacochoerus > Phacochoerus africanus. Next base: position 64,854,874 of record NC_062549.1, read on the forward strand.
GGAAAGAAGAGTGAGTAAACCCCAGCTGTTGGTTCTGAAGATGAAGAAAGAAAACCACAGACCAAAGACCATGGGCAGCCTCTAGAAGCTGGGAACAGCCTCCAGCTGACAGCCAGCAAGGCAACAGGGACAGCAGTCCTACAACCGTAAGGAATTGAATTCTGCCAGCAATTTGCATGAGCCTAAAGGCAGATTCTTTCTTAGAGCTTCCAGATAAAAGCCCCACAGGCTGATAGTTTTATTTCAGCTTTGTGAGAGACTAAGCCAGCTGAGCCAATCAGACATCTAACCTATAGAACAACTATGAGATAATAAACTTGTGTTGTTTGAAGCTACTGTATTTGTGGCAATGTATCACTGCAGAAATGAAAAGTAAGAGAGGTTCATTTCCTATTCTCTCACCAGTTTACAGGGAGTCTCTGAACAAATTATTTCATATTTATTTTAGTTTGTTATCAGGTTCTACCAATAAATGAGATTGAAAATAAATAAAGTAAAAATTACTACTTGATGGAAATTTTTTAAAGAATTAGGAACAGTCTTAAAAATCCAATTGAATCTCTTCATTTACAGACTAGAAACCTGGGGCCTATATCTCTAAGTACTAGAAAAGCTGAGATTTGGGGTCAGATTTCATAACTCCCAGCCTAGTGCTCCCTCCACAATAACATGTAACTAAAGCACTCACAGATGGTTTGCAGCTGTACTTGAGAGGAATCTGAGGTGCTAGGGAGAAAGCCGATGGCTGGCAGTGAAAAACTGGAAATTTGTTCTTGGCTCCCTATCTTGGTAGTTGGGCAAACCCTGAGGCAGTCATTCATTGTCTTAGAGTCTTGGTTCTCTTGTCTGTACAATGGGGAAAATATTACCAGCCCTACTTTCTTTACAGGGTTCTGGTCCATGTGCATTTATTGAGCACCTATGACATATCAAGTATTTCACTGAGAGCCATAAAGATAAAGCTGGGTTCTTGATTCCAAATAATTCATTTATAAACAGATTATTGCAAAGTCATGTGATGCATGTTATACAAAAGGTAAACAAATAGGCTATGGGAAAGCACAAGAGGGTTATCTAATGCAGACACCTAACCCAGACATGAAAACTGAAGAGGAAAGAATGCTCCTATGTCTTAAAGGGCAAGTAGACATTTGCCAGCAGCACATGGCTTTTCAGACAGAGGGACCAATATGAGCCCAAGCATCCAACCAAGAGAAAGCATAGCATGCACTGCAAGGAGTCTGTTTTGGCAAGAACCAGGAGTATGAGGAAACTAGTACATAGGCAAAAGCCAGATAATAAAAACCATACCTGACTTGCTAGAGAGTATGAGCTTTGCCCTGTAAGAAATGGAAGCCATTGGAAGGTTCGAAGCAGGGTAAAACATGGGAAGTTAGAAGATTGGTTAGTGAGAGTTTAGACTAGAAACACAGGTAGAGGCTATCCCCAGGGTACAGGCGTAAGATAATGAAGATGTGAAAGAGGAAAACACAAGGTAGTGGGAATTTGGAAGAGAAGAATGATTCCACTAATCTTCAGAACAGGGATTCTTAAATCTCTGCTTACACAGTAGAATCCCCTGGTGCCCTAGAGACCTCCTGAATCAGAATCTCCACGGCCAAGACCAGGCACTTTTCCAAAAGTCACAAATGATTCTAATGAGCACCTAGGTTTATGAGATGTTCTAGAGCAGAGGTTTGCTAACTACAACCATGAACCAAATTTGACCCACTGCTTGTTTTTGTACGGCTCATAAATAAGAGTGGTTTTTACATTTTTAAACGGTTGGAAAAAAATCAAGACAAATATTTCTTGACATAAGAAAATCATAGGAAATCCAATATTAGTATCCATAAATAAAGCTGTATTGGCACATGCACTTATTTGTTTACTTACTTTCTCTACTTTCATGCTACAATGACAGAGTTGAGTAGTAGCAAAAAGGGCAATAATGGCCCCAAGACTAAAATATTTACTATCTAGTCCCTTACAGGAAAAGTTGCCAACTCCTGATCTACAGCAGTGGTTCTCATTTTTGGCTACGTATTGGAATCACCTACATTTTCCAAATCAGATCTCTGGGGGTAGAACCCAGGCATCAGCATTTTTTTAAAGCTCCCTAGTGAGATTTACCCTGTGCAAATGATGTCGAGAACCACCAATAAAGAATTACCTTGACAGGACTTAGCAACTGATGAGATGTGATTGATGAAGGAAAGAAAAATTATATGGATTTAAAGGACATTTTTGAGGATTATCATTGTTATTCTGAGCTCTTTGAAGGCAAAGAATGAAATCTCCATTCTATATCCCCACTACCTAGCATTGAACCCAATGAAGTGAAGGTGCTATATGTATCTTTTAGTAAATACAAGTTTACTCTATAAATGCCTGAATTACTTCTCATTGAAACAACCTTCTTCCAGGGAACTTGGGACATAGCTCATGTTTATTTCAATGCCACGGAAAGCTTTTGAAAAATGGACCTTGTCCACTTATGCAAAAAATATATAGGTTTAACTTGAACGAGACCTCCAGAGATTAATTTAGTAATGTTCCAGAGAATTAAGAAAATTATGCTTAAGATTACAAGTCAATCAGCATAAAAGGTCAGTTTTCAGTAACTCAATTTTCTGAAACAATAATTTCCTCTTTACTGGCACAAATTATTTTTATAACTTTCTATTTTTAGAACTTCAACTAATTCAAATAGTCAAGTCAGATCAGGTTATATCAGAATATTATTGTTTTTGGCCAAGAGCCTTTGCAAAACTTACAAAGCAAAGAATAAATATGATGTGATATTTTAAATAAATGATAAAGATCAAAACAGAATAAAGTTAAAGGTCATGTTTGAATATAAGTAAAAGTAACAACCTCTCAGAAATTATTATTGTGGTGTCTAAAGTAAGTCTAGCTATCAATCACAGTTAACTATTTCTATACTGTGCAAGAATTGATACTAATTATATCTCCCTCCCAATTCTACTATGCTTACCAACATTTTCTACCTTTCTTCAGTGTACAGTGCTGTCTGGAGACAAGGAAGAGAAAGAGAAGGTGAGAGGGAAGGAGGGATTCTAAATATACAGTTACATCAATCTATAGAAGTCCTTAGTCATGGCAATAGATATGTTTTCAGTCCAGACTGTCATTAAGGCATCTGATTTTTGAAAAGGCAATATAAAATAGGGAGTATTATCTATTCTATCGCTGTTAACTGTTTTTTGTTTGTTGGTTGGTTGGTTTTTGTGTTTTTGCCTTTTCGAGGGCTGCATATGGAGGTTCCCAGGCTAGGCGTCAAATTGGAGCTGTAGCCACCAGCCTACACCAGAGCCACAGCAACTCGGAATCCGAGCCGCATATGTGACCTATACCACAGCTCACAGCAACGCTGGATCCTTAACACACTGAGCAAGGCCAGAGATCGAACCTGCAACCTCATGGTTCCTAGTCAGATTCATTAACCACTGAGCCACGAAGGGAACTTCCACCGTTAACTGTTTTTAACCAAACTTTTATGAACATTGACATCAATGTGAAAAAGCATTTCCATTAAAAAGAACACATTTATTTCCCCAGATCTTTTTTTTTTTTTTTTTTGTCTTTTTTCTATTTCTTTGGGCCGCTCCCGCGGCATATGGAGGTTCCCAGGCTAGGGGTCGAATCGGAGCTGTAGCCACCGGCCTACGCCAGAGCCACAGCAACGTGGGATCCGAGTCGCGTCTGCAACCTACACCACAGCTCACGGCAACGCCGGATCGTTCACCCACTGAGCAAGGCCAGGGACCGAACCCGCAACCTCATGGTTCCTAGTCGGATTCGTTAACCACTGCGCCATGACGGGAACTCCCTCCCCAGATCTTTTAAGCTAGCATTTCAGAATGAACACAGACAGGATTGAAAACCTATTCTCCATTTATTTCCTTAATTCACCATTCAGGATCAATGGTAAATAATTTATGCAGATAAGTGTTTACCTTTTAGCCAATGGCTTGTGTGGCCTGCATTCATTTGAGCTTTCAAGTAGATGTAGGAATCCCCTTATGTCAACAGAGCAACTTGGCCTTGAGAATACACCAATAGACCCCACCAATGACTATTCTTCTAGCCCTACAACTTAAAGGGCCACATACATAGACAGAAGGTAACATGTTGTAGTTTTTCCTCCACATTGTCAGCCTTCATAGGCTACTTTTAGTTTAATAAACTGCAAAACTCAAGTCTGGAAATCAATCAATCAAGTTCTTTCAATTCCAAAATTTAACTTAAAACTGTAAGACATGGAGTTCCTGTCATGGCTCAGTGGTTAACGAATCTGACTAGGAACCATGAAGTTGCAGGTTTGATCCCTGGCCTCGCTCATCGGGTTAAGGATCTGGCATTGCTGTGGCTGTGGTGTAAGCTGGCGGCCACTGCTCCAATTGGACCCCTAGCCTGGGAACCTCCATATGCCATGGGTGTGGCCCTAGAAACAGACAAAAAAAAAAAAATTCTGTAAGACATATATGAAAACTCTACTGAAGGATACATGAGCCAATGATGCTAAATGCTGGAGTTTTTTTTTAAATTCACAATTTTTGCATTGGCTGCCAGTAGTAAAGAATTTAGACAATAAAATCATACAGAAATCAGTGGAAGATCTGGGTGAATTTATTTAATATTTGGGTGGGGTGGGGGTGGGGTTAATCTTTCTAACTAAACATAAAGCCTAAGCAGTTATCAGAAAAAGGAACACAATGGTCGATTTAAAAAAATGGTATGTATAAAAAATGCTCAGACTTCCTTGATCACTATAGAAAGAAATGTAAGTCAAAACAACAAGAGGAGTTGCCTTGTGGTGTAGTGGAAAGAAATCTGACTAGTATCCATAAGGACGCAGGTTGGCTCCCTAGTCTCGCTCAGTGGGTTGAGGATCCGGCATTGCCATGAGCTGTGGTGTAGGTCAGCAGCTGTAGCTCCAATTCAACCCCTAGCCTGGGAACTTCCATATGCCATGCGGGCAACCATAATAAGCAAAAAAAAAAAAAAAAAAAAACTTTTCACTTATTAGAATGCAAATATTTTTGTTTCTGGTCAAGTATGGGTATGGAGAAATAGTCATTCTCAGGCACTGGTTGTGAATGTGTATGTACATATCTTCTGAACTATTATTCTCTAGTTAGAAATTTACCCTATAGATACACATTCAAAAATATGCCAAGATGCATGTAAGAAAATGTTGTCTCAGCCTTATTAATAACAAAAAATATATAAACAACTTTTTAAATAAACTGTGATATATCAATTAAATGGAGTGCTCTGTCACTTTAAAATGGATAAAGCAAATCTGTATGGTGTTGATGAAGAAGGATCTGCAAGATGTATTATTAATTTTTTTTAAATCAAAGATGATACTTCAGATTTGCTTTTTGCTCCTACTACAGCTCCTCTCTCCCACTATTGCAACTAAAAACTCTTGGCAAGTTAAAAAAACAACTACAAAGGAAACAAGAAGAACTAAAAATTGGAGCCAAAATGCACAAGGGAGCCAAAGCTTAAAGAATGATCTATAATGAAAGTGAGTTATGCAGTTTTATTTTCCCCATGATGATACAGCTTCAACTCCAGGGTGACCCCAAGGCAAAACTGAGCAGTGGATACAGGAAGCAAAACCTCTGAAAAAACCTTGGTTTTTTGGGGAGAGGACTAGAAAAAGGGAATCCCAGGGAGCTAAAAAGTATAGGAGACACCTACCTTTTCCTATTTGTTTTTCCTGCTGTTCTTTATTTTTGTCAATAAAATCCCTTAAGGACAGAAGAAAGAGATTAATGCGGAAAGAAATACTTGAAGAAATTTCTTGAAAGTCTTAAATTCAGAGATTCATGAAGCTCAGCAAACCCCAAATAATAAATTGAAAGAAAAGCATGCACAGACACATAACAACCAACTTGCTGTACAACAAAGATAAATTTTTTAAATCTTAAAAGCAACCACAGAAAATAACATACTACATACAAGGGAACAAATTTTTGACTTCAGAATTCTCACCAGAAGGCATTTCTTCCAAATATTTTAAGAAATAATGTCAATTCTATACCATCTTTTCCAGAAAATGAGTTGAGAAAACACTTCTTGGAGTTCTGTTGTGGTGCAGTGGGTTAGGGATCTGGCATTGTCACCGCTATGGCATAAGTTCAATTCCCGGCCCAGGAATTCCCACATACCACAGGTATGGAAAAAAAAAAAATTCTTAATTCATTTTATGTGTCAGCATAACACTGACACCAAAATCAGAAATAAGACATTATAAGGAAATTACAGACCAGTGTCCTTATGACCACAGACGCTTTATTAAATCCTCAACAAAATATTAGCAAATTGTATCCAGTAACATATAAAAATATAATATATTAGTATCAAACTGGGGTTTATCCAAGGAATTTAAAGCTAGTTCAATAGAGAATCAAATATTCACATAATCCACCATTAATAAAATTTTTTAAATCACAGATTATATCAAGTGATAAAGGTAAAAAGCCTTTGACAAAGCACAACATTCATGATAAAAACTTTCTGTAAAGTGGAAATAGAAGAGAACTTCCTCAACCTGATAAAAGGCATCTACAAAAAATCTGTAGCTAACATCAAAATACTTAAATTATCTAAGCCTTAGTCATCTAATATGTAAAATGAGGATAGAACTATTTGCCTCTTAGACTGGTTATGAAAGTTAAAGTTGTTAGCATTATGCCTGGCACATTAAAATGATGAAAATGGTAACTCTTATTATACATGCAATAAAAAAGAAAAATTGGGGGGCCATGCCCATGGCACACGGAAGTTCCCAGGCCAGAGATTGAACTCAAGCCACAGCAGTGACAATAAGCCATAGCAGTGACAACGCCAAATCCTTAACCACTAGGCCACCAGGAAAGAATAAAATATGTATTCATCACATATCAGTACTGCATTATTAGTTGGAATGTTGTATAATCCAGATCCCAAAATGTCTCCAGTATGTATTACAAAGAGAAAAAAAATTGTAAAAAACACAAAGTGACTTAAAAAAAAAAAAACACACAGAAAGGAAATGAAAACAGAAAAGGAAAATAATATCCTACAGTAATGAGCATTAGCAGTCATTTCCTCAAGTCACTCCACTGAAAAGCAAAATGGAAGCCACTACAATGGATCTGAGAGGAATCTGCTCACAAAGTTGTCCCTAGAAGAGAGTCTAAGGCAAGGCTCATGGTTAAGACTCACAAAATTAGACTTTCCTAGTGAAGATGTTACTCTTGTGGTTTTTGTCAAATCAGAGTCCTCATCCACGAAAGTTTCATCCAGTCTTCTGGAATTTGTGTCAGTTATAGATTTATTCCTTTGAGGGAGTTAACGTAGTAAGATTGTCTAGATTTCTTCAAAGCAGAGATTTTTATTGATATAAACCCAGGGACCATTTTTCATGCTGGAGAGATTAAACCAAGAGCCAAATCCATGTGAGAGTCAAGGAAGAAAAGGGGTGCTGGCCCACCCACCCACCTGCTAAGAATAAATATTCTGATAAAGAAAAGTAAACTTTCTGGGTTCTTACCTGCATCCAAGACTTAAGAGACTTCTCAGTCATTGTAAAAGTTTGGATCGTAGGAACACTTCTGACACTTTATGCATTATTTCACAGTACGAAATTCATAAAGCTCTAAGAGCATTATCTTTACACTGTGTTGTAATTTTTCTGTTAAATATTTTTGGGTGTTTGTGTGCCTATTATGTTCTACCTAAGACCTTCTGAGTTCTTCTTCCCTTGTGTTTATAGTTTACTGATATACTAGGAATTGAACTCAGGGTCTACCACTCCCCAATAAGAGCTTTGTTTTTTTTGATGGCTGCACCTGCAACGTAAGGAAGGGTCTAGGCTAGGGATCAAATCAAGGTTGCAGCTGCAGGCCTACGCCAGAGGCAGATCCTTAGTCCAGGGATCAAATCCACTTCCTGATGGACACTATGTCAGGTTCTTAACCTGCTGAGCCACAACAGGAACTCTCCTGATAAAATTAAATAATGATTTTTTTATCTTAATTATACAATGACAAGGCCTAGTTTAGCAACAGAGTTTTAGTCTTTGGCAATGCAGAAACTCATTCAGAAATAAATTACTGTCAGCAATACAATGAAACTTTAATAAATAATGCCATAGATTTTTTTAATGACATACACTGACCTTGCATTCTCATGTAAATTTATCTTTAAAAGTTTCTTACTGTTCTGATTGTTATGATATATAGATTCCCTTATGAATTCATTGGCAGATGGAACCATTTTTGAACACTCAGAAATCCATCAAGTATAACCATCTATTGGATGCAAAGTTTAATTTTCAAATGAGAAATGATTTCTAATATAGTTTTTACAAATTTGCGATGCTTTTTCTTTAAGAAGACATGCGGTATTAAAAATTATTGGTGAAGACGACACAAAATACATACCCTGCTCTATAAAATTTGATATTATATTGATATCAAGGGATTTAGGTGACATAAGAATACGTGTCTTCACACCAAGGCAGGCCATACGGCCAAAGAGCACAGAGCAATTTTTTGCTATAACTGGAAACATTCTCCACTTAAGGATTTCACAGTCCTAAAAATCCCTGATTGTAAACCATGGTCTCGTAAAGAGGCTAATGAGCAAACTCAAATGTGTAAGTAAGATAGAGAAAAATATGTGTGCTGGGGTAAGAGAGAAGAGGCCTAATTGGAGTCTTCCACTGTGATATAAAGCAGATGACGAACAGGACTTTTCTAGATACTAGATATGCTGAAAGTAATGTCATGGACAGCTGTAATCACACCCTCTCTTTCTAATAGCAGAAGTATGATTTTCCTCATTCTCAGCTCATGTGGTTTGGGTGAGACTGGCACTAACCCATCTCCAAGAATGGGTTTGTGACCCAAAGCACAGCAACCAGAAACTCAATCCTTATATTTTGATTGGAACTATTAGGAAAAAGCCATGCTCTTCTACTTCAATTGTTGGCAAACTGTGACATAAATCTAGACCTAATCTTAAATTTTTCTTCTGTTTGCAATATGGAGAGTCTCTAGCCACACCGTGCTCTATGTTAATATCTTATTGTTTCTTAATTTGTAAGTAGTTCTACTAATTACAGAGTAGTCAAGGCTTCCCTCATTCATAGGGATCTCTGGTAGAAAATAAACTTCTTCCTAAATAATGAAAAATGTACATATTAACAGAAATATGAGAATAAACCATTATAAACCCTAAGTTATTTACTGCAGTAAAGGCTATAAATTTTTTTTTTTTGTCTTTTTGCCATTTCTTGGGCTGCTTCCACAGCATATGGAGGTTCCCAGGCTAGGGGTCCAAACAGAGCTGCAGCCACCAGCCTACACCAGAGCCACAGCAACAGCAACGCGGGATCCAAGCCGCGTTGCTATGCAACCTACACCACAGCTCACACCAATGCCGGATCCTTAACTCACTGAGCAAAGCCAGGGATCAAACCTGCAAACCTCATGGTTCCTAGTCAGATTCGTTAACCACTGAGCCACGACAGGAACTCCTCAAATATCACACTCTTATGGCTGAAGAAAATACCATGCTTTGGGGAGATTTTACAAATGATACCACTTTTCATTGCCAGTAGATAAACAGATGATCTCCCCTTTATTTTCCTTTTCTTTTGTTAGCAAGATGTTTAGCAAAGGAATAAGTGATAAAAATCACATGGCTAGAGTTCCCGTCGTGGCTCAGTGGAAACAAATCTGACTAGTATCCATGGGGACACAGGTTCAATCCCTGGCCTTGCTCAGTGGGTTAAGGATCCAGCATTGCCGTGAGCTGTGGCATAGGTTGCAGATACAGCTCAGATCTGGGGTTGCTGTGGCTGTTACACAGGCCAGCAGGTACAGCTTCGATTGGACCCCTAGCCAGGGACCCTCCACATGACCCAGTTGCGGCCCTAAAAAGAGCAAAAAAAAAAATCGCATGGCTCAAGTTCCACTTGGAATATTTTAGTAAATAGGAGTTTCTAATTTATTTTGCTCTTTTCGCATGCTTAGAAAATATGTAATATCCACAGAGTTGTCACAGAAATAGGACTTTCTCAGACTCTTGTACAGTCATTCATGATGAATCTCCACAATAAACTGATGGTGTAAATACAACTATTAATTTTTCAAAAGTGGATAAACTGAGGACCAAGGTGGATGACTGACCCTCACACAGTCAATCACAAGGCGTGGAGCACCAAGAATCTGGCTTTCATATTTTTTGAGACCACAAAATGGTGGCTGCCATTCCAAACCACGAAGATAAAAAGCAATACAAAAGCCTCACTTTTAGAGAATTTTCTTCCCTCTGGCCATGTCTGAGCTAATGACAGTTTGATTCTTTCTTGTGCTACAATATATGTGACCAAATTCTCTCAAACACTGGCATGCAGTCATTTCTAAATTCAGTTGCTAATACCAGTGTCTTAAAATTATATTCAGATTACAAACCTACTAGTAAGGTTCTGTTTTCTCTACAGTATCTGATATAATTGTGGTATTTGATCAATGCAAAATATTAATAAAAATTATCATAACTATTTAAAAGGAAAGAGGATGTGGTCTTGATTTTTCTTTTCTGTAGGATCTTCATATCTTGAAAAATTACACACTATTTCATTCTCATCATAACCTTGCAAAGGATCTTAACACAATTTTATTCACTGAAAGAATAAAGAAACCAAATTACTATGCCTGAATCACAGAATTTAGAACTGAAAGACATTCTAAAAATTAGAACTCTAAATTCTAATTCTAAATTAGCAATCCACACTTCCTCATTTATATCATATATCATTTTTATTCCTATTATCTGCCAAGCACTGCACTAGGACCTGAAGATAAAATAAGAAAAGCATGAAAATTGGAGGCCAGCGAGGTTATATGACTTGTCTAAAACCACTCAGCTACTTTGAGACTATTTTATAAAGTAAATGAGCAATAGGATCTTATTTTTTGAGCAAGACAACCTCAATACTTTCCTTGACCCTGATGTGAAAAAGCACCCTAAGGAGCACCCCTGACTTCCCAGGACTTCAGCTGCAGCCAACATTTTCTCACAGTCAACCTCAAGTGCTTACTTTCAGACTCTCATTTTCAGAAACAAATGAGTGCGAACTGGGTAAAATGTACAGACAGCTCACTTTCAGAAGTACAGTGACTTTTCCTTCTATCATCCCTTTTGACTGAGACCACGAAGTACTCCAACCACTACAGATGGGACATTAGTTTTACCATCTACATTTCTTCTGCTCCACCACTTTAAACTCATTCAAGTCAGATAAGGATTTTCCACATAAACTTCAGTGAATCACCTGGGCTCACCTTCTCACCCCATTACAATCATAGCTGCTCATTTATTTTATTTTTCTATTTTTTAGTTTTCATAGCCTTGCTCTGGAACCATAAGCTCTAGCCTTATAATACTAAGAAGTAATTTATTATTAACATAAAATTAGATTTTAAAAGAGCAAGCTTTATTAGGATGTAGATGTCTGGAGTGGGGCAAAATTTCAGGGTTGATCCCACCATGGGAGGGCATTTGATTTCCCTCTTTCTTACACACACACACACACACACACACACACACACACACACACGGACTTTGGATCAATACAAATGAAAGATTCTTTCTGCTGTCAGTCCAAAAGACAAACTCTTCCTTGGGGAAAATTCCTCACTCCTTTAAGCAAACTCTTTCCACCAGCAAATAAACTAACAAAAGCACTCCTCCATTTTTTTCTAGGTAATCAATTTCAAAGCCTGAATAAATAGGAGGAGCAAGACACTGTGATACATAACAATTGTCCTGTGAAAAAATTAAACAAAATATATCATGTCCCGCTTTCTAATTAGAATTATTTACAGACACTATTATAGTCTGTGGATGAAGACCATTTCAGACCAGAAGGGTTGAAATAAGCCTACTTGGATAGTTTCCAATGAATTTCTGTTGAAAGTTTTTTGATAAAATACGGTGCTGGGGTTAAAACTTTAAGATCTGGAAAGGTTATTCTGGAGATCATCCACCCTGGGTAACGTGGTATCTAGAGAGCTGAAGAGGTTAATCCAAATTATCCGGGAGATTACCCCTGAGACAGCAAACGGTTCCATAAACATCACCGTTGCTGTCCCAAGCAGAGAAACGATATGTTTCACTTTTGTTAAGCATTTTCAAGGAGACTAAACCTGAAAATGTTGGTGAAATGAAGACGTGAGTTTATAGGGAGAGCTGCCACTGGACCTCTGAGTTATGAGGCTAGACTTTCAGTAGCCGCCAAGTTATAGGTCAAGTGCTTCTAGGTCAACTTTCACCTCCTTTACAAACCCCGTGATGAAATTTCAAAGGCTTTTATGTGAACTTTTATTAACTTAGGTTAGTTGGAAAGAGAAAGGTAGGCAAAGCAAAATGTGAAATTTCATTATCTTTGTCCATTGTTTTCTGCCCTTTTTGCTGCAATGCTTGCAGAATCATTCATGGATAATCAATTATTCTGGGCACCCAGTGGGAAAGCAGGGTGAAAAGGCTAAGATGATCCTTAAAATGGGGCATTTGCCACAGAGTATTCAACAACAAAAGGACTTCTTTTTCCTTTCACATTTTCATACTTTTAACCTCCAAGCTATTTAAAACTAAGCTGAAACAGATTAAGTTTTTTTTTGTAATTATCATAAAGTTATAAGATTGTAGTGGAAAAATACAGATCATAAACTAAAATCTTTTATTACCTGGCACATAGTAGGTGCTCTATAAATATTGGTTGGCAATTTTCTGCTTTAAAAACAAAGCCAAAGTGTAAGTATTAGCCTGTGCAAATTGTGTAAGCATTAGCATGTGCAAGTCCAAGTGAATGTTTATACATGCAAATAGCTGTTTGGAAATGAAAAGTTTAAAATATATCCTGTTGTGGCCTGGCAGATTAAGAGCCTGACATAGTGTCTATAAGTATGCAGGTTCGATCCCTGGCCTCACTCAGTGGGTTAAGGATCCAGCATTGCTGCAAGCTATGGCATAGGTCACAGATGCAGCTCAGATCCCATTGCCATGGCTATGGCATAGGCCTGCAGCTGCAGCTCCGATCTGACGCCTAGCCACAGGAACTTCCATATGCCACAGGTGTGGCCATAAAATATAAAATAAAATATATCCAGACATGCGACCATGAAAAGATATTATTATGCGCGGGGGGTGGGGAAATCACTATATTGGTACAATTTAGAGATTTTTGCTTACCTTTCTGTCAAGTTACATAATTCTAGCACCAATATGGGAACATTATTCTATAAAGTCCAAAATTATGATTGTGCTATATATTTCAAACAAAGACTAAAACAATCCATTTGTTTCTTTCCAGCTCACTGCCATCACCCTAGTACCTGCCTCCAGGATCTCCAATCAAGACCACAGCAATAGTCTCCTAACTGATCTTTTCAAATTCTCACTGTCCCCTTTAAAATCTGGCCCGTTCACATAGAATGGGTTGTTTTGTTTTTTGGGGTTTTTTTTTTCCCCCAAGATGCAGGTCTGGCTACATCACTTTCCCTTGCTTGTAACATCTCAAGAGTTCCTTATTCAGAGCCTATCATAAAGGCCACCTGGCCTCTCATTCATGCAAAGCCATAAACTTCAAGTTTGGCCCCACCTCCAAATGAGGATACCTATATATAGTCACAGAGACATAGTGCCAGGAACAGAGATGCTCATCAGACAAGTTCAAATCAATATCCCATTACCAATCTCAACCACCTGTAGTACATGTTCAACTGACTTTTTTTAAGTTCTGTGATTATCTTGTGAATAGCAGACTTATACGAAATTGAATTTTTATATATCAAGAGTGTTAAAATAACAGCCCTAATTATCAGTCTTTTTTAACATTTCTTCTTTTTTTCCACATACCATAATCTGTGACCTAAGCTTCTCTCACAGCTAAGAGTTCCTTTTCCAGCAAACTTGGGATAACACAAGTGCTTGACATGGCTCACAGGACCGAATGCCCAGGCTCCTACCTCACTCTACAGCCTCATGACGTCACCACATTCCTCCTTGCCTCTGAACCCAGGCAGCTCTGACCTTCCCTCTGCTCCTCAGACAACCCATGCTCCCTCCTGCCACAGATCTTTGTGTACACTGTGCTCCTGACTTGGAATATTCACTTTCCTTCATTCCCTGATGCCTCCGCAGCATTATCTCCTGCTCATCCTTCAGACCTCAGCTTATGTGCCACCAGTTCCAGGAGTCTTCCATGGACTCTCTGAGTAGAAGGATTTCTCCTATACACATTCTCTCAATACCAGGTTCTTACCCCAGTTATAACTATTGTTTTACATAATTCTTAAATTAATATCTCTCTCTCCACGGGATGTAGGTTGTAAGAGAACACATATCTCTTCATCTGGGGAGTGGGAGGAGGCAATGTATGTGTATACACATGTTTCCTCTTCACTTGCACAATTGGCTAGAATTTATTAGATGCTTAATGGATATTTGATTAGTGAATAAATGTTCTTTTTATCATTCGATGCTATCTCTAAGAAAAATCTAAATAGAAATTAATTATAACTATATTTTAAAGAGCATAACATTCAAAGGCTAATCTCTATTGGAACTAATTTATTTGAAACAAATAAATAAAAAACGTTTCAAAAAACATGTATGGGTGTTCCTACTGTGGTACAGCAGGTTAAGGATCCGGTGTTGTCTCTGTGTCAGCACAGGTTCAATCCCCGGCCTGGTATAGTGGGTTAAGGATCTGGCATTGCCACAGCTGTGGCACAGGTCAGAGCTGAGGCTCAGATTCGATCCCTGGGCCAGGAACTTCTATATGCCATGACGGGGACCGGGGGGGGGGGGGGGACAGTATTATACCAAAATATTGCTATATCCCTTCCAAAAAAAAATCTCTTTTGCTAATGACTTCTAGTCTAAAATACACAACTCAAAAACTCAGGTACACTAAATAGCTAGGCAGGAAAAAAAGCACCAGTGACTTAAGAGACTACGTGGGGTTTTATGCCACAAACAAGATGGACTGAGCCAAAGCATCCAGCTGACTCAGCTCTCCACAGCTCTTTAAGCATCTGAGTCACACGGAGGAAAGGAGAAACATCCAGCACTGCTTCTCAGACATCCAGACATCCTTCAGTAAACCACCTCAGTGATGTGCTTTGCTGCCACGCCCGTCTCACTTGTTCATATGGATGAAGGCTAAAGAGAAAAGGTCTCTCTCATACTATTAGTGATCATAACGTATTAGTAGAACGGATAAGTAAGAAAACTACATTATATACATAATATAACTGTAATACAGGTATAATTATAATATTTAGTTAATATGTACACTACAAAAGTTCAACTTCCCACATACAAAGGAAAAAACATCTAAAAAATGGGAAATTAAGAAAGAATGGTTATAGTCACAGAAAACTCCCATGCTCTCAGAGAGACCATTTCTGATCAGTAGTTGAATGGCTTACATGCACACACTGCCTACAAAGTGCTAGACACCAAAGCTAATACTTACACATATTTAAACTTAGTGAATTCTCACAACAGTCTTATGAAATAAGTATTTTTTTTTATCAACCCCACTTTACAGGTGAGGAAACTAATGCACAGGGAGATTAGGCAACTTGCCCAAGGTCACACAACTAGTGAGTGGAAGAACTAGGATTGAAAGCCGGGCAGTTTGGCTCCAGAGACTGTGCCCTTAAAAACATTATACTGGCTCTCAATAGTTGTCAGTCTCAGATTCCACAATCCCAAATTCACCATCTCACTCTAAAACATCCAAAATTTTAGTTTTTCTCATAGACACTACGAACCTACAACTGTTCAAAGTTGCATATATCCACTTTTTTCAAATATTTAAGATGTGGAAGAATGGCATGCAAGAAGAGAGAAGAAAGCCAAAGTAGAGAAGGCCAGAATCAACACCTCCAATTTGGTATCATAATCATAAACATAGCTAACATTTTTTGAGCATTATGCCAAGTGCTTTATCAAATTGCCTCATTTAAACCACACAGTAACACACATGGACCAACAGAACAGAAAAGACAGATCACATATTAACCCACATATATATGACCAATTAATTTATGACAAAGGAGTTAAGAATATATAATAGGGATATATTCCTGGTCTGTGGAGTAGGGACTAACTTAGCACAAGGAACATGTGCCAATGCTATTTGTGAAGTGTATAATTTTTCTAAATGACTAATGGATTTGTTAGAATTTTTGCTTAAGTCTTGAATCAAATCCTAGAGCCAGCCAATATGTTAATAATCTGGGGGACAGAATAATGGTATACCAATAAATAGGAGTTCCTCCTGAAGATGTACGCTAGGTTACAAAAGATGTAAAATATTTGACAACCTCCCACCCTTTATTTTGACTTTGTACTTTGTTGTGTATTTCACTGTTTTTAATCAATGCAGTATAAATTGTCAAAAAAAAACCATAGGAATGTATATCTCTTCAATAAATGATGTTGGGAAAACTAAACAGCCACATACAAAAGAATAAAATTGCATCTACGCCATATGCAAAAAGTAACTCAAAATGGATTAGACTTGAATGTGAAACTATAAAACTCCTAGGAGAAAACATAAGGCTTCTTGACATTGGTCATGGCAATGATTTTTTGAATTTAACGCCAAAAGCAAAGGCAACAAAAAACAAAGGTAAACAAGTGAGTCTACATAAAACAAAAAAATCTTATGAACAGCAAAGGAAACAGCAAAATGAAAAGGCAACCTACTGAATGGGAGAAAATATGTACAAATCATATATCTTATAAGGGGATAATAAAAATATAGAGATTTCCTACAATTCAAAAAAAAATTAAAAATGAGCAGAGAGGAATTTCGCAGTGGCTTAGTGGGTTAAGGATCCCGCATTCTCATTGTTGTGGCTCAGGTGGTTGCTGTGGCACAAGTTCAGTCCCTGACACTGGAACGTCTATATTCCAGAGGTACAGCCAAAAAAAAAAAACCAAACAAACAAACAAAAAAAGCAGAGAATTTGAATAGAGATTTTCCAAAGAAGACATACAGGTGGCCAATGGCACATGAAGAATACGCAACAGCATTAATCATCAGAGAAAAGAAAGTCAAAACCAGAATAAGATATCACCTGACACCTGTTAGAATGGCTATTATAAAAAAGTTAAGAAATAACAAGTATTGGGAGAAAATCAAATCCTATGTCCTGTTGATGGGAATGTAAACTGGTATAGCCATTATGTAGAAGAGTACAGAGTTTCCTTAAAAATTAAAAGTAGAACTACCATACAATTCAGCAATTCCATTCATAGGTATTTAGTCAAAGAAAATGAGTACAGCAGAAACTGGCACAGTGCTGTAAAGCAATCATACTTTAATTTAAAAAAAGAAAAGAAAAAAATGAAACACTAATTTGAAAAGATATCTGCACCCCTGAATTCACACGGCATTATTGATAATCCCCAAGATATGGACACAATCTAAATGTCCATTGATGGATGAATGGATAAAGAAAATATGGTATGTATTGTCAATGGGATATTATTCAGCCATAAAAAAAATGAAATATTGACATTGCGACAACATGGAAAATACCTGAGAGCATTATGCTGAGTGAAATAAATCACACAGAGAAAGACAAACACCATGTGAAATTTCACTTCTATGGAATCTAAAAACAAACAAAAACCAAGCTCATGGATATAGAGAATAGATGGGTGGTTGCCAGAGGTGGGGGTGGGGGTAGGTGAACTGAGTGAAGGTGGTCAAAATGTACAAACTTTCAGTTATAAAGTCAGTCAGTCATGGGGATATAATGTACATCACAGTGACTTCAGTTAATAATGCTGTATTGTACATCTTAAAGTTGCTGAGAGAGTAAGTCTCGAAAGTTTTCACTACAAGGAAAAAAATGTGTAACAATACATGGTGATGGATATTAACTAGGTTCATTGTGGTGATCTTTTCATAATATATACAAATATTGAACCATTGTGTTTATACCTGAAACTAATACATATCAATTAGATTTAATTTTTTAATAAATAAATAAAACCAACCAACCATACAGTAGCCCTATGAGGCAACACTACTTAGCTTAATTTTATAGTTGAAGAAACTTGGGTTTCAAGATAGTTAAGCAACTTTCTCAGAGCCAAGTCCAGAACCCACAACAAAAGAACTATTTGATCTTCTTAAGTTCTAAATTCTGCAAAGCTCTCAGAACTTGGGTAAGACATTTATGCACGAGTAGAAGTGGAAAAGAAGGTGAAAACAGAGCAGAGTGATTGGAGTGAGGAGGCTAGACTGAGTAATTGCCAAGAGAACGCCTGTGCAGGAGGAGGAAATTTTGATCACCAGTTCATATAAAAAAGGGGAAATATTGTAAATAAAGTCTACAAAAGTCTTGTTATGGAAACTTTTAAAGAAGTTAGAGAGATGACAGTAAACATTCAGATGACAAATATTTGTGAAAAAGGAGGTATAGCAATACAACTAATGATAATAAAACAATATCAGAAACAATTATGATACTGTTTACTAAATATCAGATATTGTTATAAGGATTTTACATTTATCAACTCATTTAACCCTCAAAATCATTCAGAAAGATAAGTACTAATACAATTCACATTTTATAGATGAAGAAACTAAGGAATATAATTTTTAAGTAACTTAACCAAAGTCATACAAGAAGAAACTTAGGCAATTTAAGCCAGAATTTTTTAAGATATGCATAGTAGAAGCCTGCCTTAATCAGTCAGCTTAGGTGTGTGTGTGACTTGCATTTGTGACATTATATGCCAAATTCAAGCTTTATGCAATCATTTTTACTGTGCTTTTTAAATAGTATTTTAAGTCTGTATATTTCTTTTTGAAGAAGGGATTATGCTAATTTTCTTTTCTTTTAAAGTACATCTTAATATGAAACTGGTAAAGAATAAACAGCAAACCATGAGCATACATCCTAACTAACATTAGTTGAAATCCCTGTTACTTATTTTAATCCATAATTTCTTAGGTCTCTATTCTTTCTTTTTGCTCTCCTTCTTTGGTCCAAAATAGTCAGAGGGCAGACCCCATTAGGACAGTAATAATGGCCTTGAGGAGGATGACATCAGAGCTGGGAAAAAAGGCAGCCTGAGCAGTTCAGTCAAGGTGCCCCTTGAAGATAGTGTTAGAACCAGTGGCAGGGGCAGCCTGGTTAGCCTATATGAAGATGGTATTGGGGTAGGGAAGCAGGTTCTGTCTTACAAGGTGAGCTGCTGGCTACATACAAAATATTGAGCAAATGATAGATATATTGATGATAATGGGAGACAGTTTTCTCATGATTGAGAAGACCCCTATGGTATTGTGTTGGAATTGGTGTTATTGATATAAAACCATATGCTCAGAATATGTAAATATAGATGTAAAGGTATGTGTGTATTTGTATGTATTTTTTAGTACTGGCCAGGGAACAGCACTATCCCAATAGCAATGAGCACATCTAGCACCTAGTTCTTGGTTTCTACATTCTGTTGTATACCAAAAGGAACTAAGGCTTCTTGAGAGTAATGGCTGAATCCAGGGCTGGACAAGGAAAATACAAGATGATATTGAAACATGTTTTGGCGCCAAGAGGTAAGGAAATGCTAAAAGAATGGAAAAGACATCAAAAGGACACGGAAGCAAGCTTGAAGGGACATCTTAAGGCCAAACTGGACACCAAAATAATAATGACAATAACAGATTACAAACTATTAAATAAAATAGTAATTAGGAGTTCCTGTCATGGCTCAGTGGAAATGAATCTGGCTAGTATCCATGAGGACGCAGGTTTGTTCCCTGGCCTCACTCAGTAGCTTAAGGATCTGGCATTGTCATGAGCTGTGGTGTAGGTCGCAGACATGCCTCAGATTTGGCATGGCTATGGCTGTGGCATAGACTGGCAGCTGCAGCTCCAATTCAACCCCTAGCCTTGGAAGCTCCATATGCCATGGGTGCAGCCCTAAAAAAAACCTAAATAAATGAAAAATAAAATAAAATAGGAATTAATGCATCTACGCTGACATCAATTTTAAAATGAATAAATAAATGGGGAGAAAAAGAAGCTCTGCTTATAGTATAATTCTGCCAAATAAATGTATAAAAATGATGGAATTAGAAAAACATAACTTAGGAACCACCATAGCAATAAGTTTAATCACGCATGATACTTCAATGCATGCTAAAACTTGTGGGTGAAGGTGAGGTGAGGAACAGGTAGTTATACAGTTTCAAAGTATTTCCACATAAAACACTTACTTAATTACAAAGGAAAAAGAGCAACTTTACAGTGGAGACTCCCAGGAAACACTATAGTAATTGAGTGATCAGTTTACTCCACCAGCAAAGGAGCAAATCAACATCATGTGCCAACCAACTGGAATGCAATGATTAAAAAAAAAAATACAGCATCACTCCTGTAATATTATTGCCCTGAATGGCATATGCTGACCATGAGGAAACATTTGAAAAACTGAAATTGAGGGACAGTCTACAAAGTGACAGATCTGTGACCTTAAAATATGTCAAGGATGTAAAACTCAGAGGCAGACTGAGGCACTGTTCCAGATTGAAAGAACCTAGAGAGACGTAACCACTGGTTTTGGGGGGTGATCCTGGATCCCCATGCTATAAAGGATATCAATGGGGCAATTGGTTAAGCTGGAATGGGGTCTCTAGGTGAAGAGTATACAGGAGATTTTTGTGCTGTTCTTGCAATTTTTCTTTAAGTTTGAAATTACTACCAAGTCATTTCTTAAAAATCTCAAATAGATGATGAAATATTGGTGAATATAACACAGCATAAAATCATATTGTGATTTGTACATTAATCGGGAAGTTCATGGAAATCTGATGAAGTATTTCTTTATTAAAGTAAATGTTTAATAGGAGTTCCCTTGTGGTGCAGTGGGTTAAGGATCCAGCATTGTCACTGCAGTGGCTTGGGTCGCTGCTATGGCTCAGGTTCAATCCCTGAACCAGGAACTTCCATAAGCTATAGGTGTGGCAAAAAAAAAAGGTAAAAACTTAATAACCTAAATGGAAAAGAATCTGAAAAAGAATAGACAGATAGATACACAGATAGATACACAGAATAGACAGATATCTATATATATAGATATAGATAATGGAATCACTTCGCTGTACACCTGAAACATTATAGATCGATTATATTTTAATTTAAAAACTAAATGTTTAAAGATAAAGAAATATTTATTTTTAATTATATCCTTATTAAAAGTTGAAAAATCACCCAGTCCTTCCCTTATACAGTTGGAAACTAAGGGCCAGAAAATAAAAATTGAATGCTATCATTTTATCAGATTTATAGAATATTATTCATAGATAATATTTCCTTTAAAACCTGAAGTTACTCTTTTATATCAAGATTATTAAAGTAAAAACCTGCTTTTCACAGTTCATATAATGCCTTGAGTAATTTTTGGTAAGGATAGACATAATGATACACATTTTTCAGTTACTGATCTGCCCCCAAAATTCTGTGAATTTAGACTCGAAATGTTACATTCATATAAAAGGCTTTAATTAATCTTTCCTTAGAAATGATTTTTCTTTTAAGACTTCGTTCCTCAAATTTCACAGAGACTCAATGAGCTTATAGATGAACTTTAAAACAGATTCGAGGTACAAATGAGTTCCATTGATACTGCAGTAAACATTGTGGATTTCTCCTTGATCTTTATTCCAGTCTAAATGATTCCAGTCAAACATACCAATTCCTACCCCCTTGCTAGTAGTTGCTTCAAAGATGCATAAACTTCTTGGGGGTTGGGGGTTACAGAATAAGTCTTTTCTCCTGGATGATGCTGAATTGCTAGAAATCATATTATGATCAAGAAACCTAAGGATGGGAAGTTCCCTTCATGGTTCAGCAGTTAATGAACCCACCTAGGATCCATGAGAATGCCAGCTGAATCCCTGGCCTCACTCAGTGGGTTAAGGATCTGGCATTGCCATGAGCTGTGGTGTAAGTCGCATACACAGGTCAGATCCCAAGCTGCTGTGGTATAGGCCGGCAGCTATAGCTCCGATTCGACCCCTAGCCTAGGAACTTCCATAGGCCATGGGTCTGGCCCTAAAAAGCAAAAAGAAAAAGAAGAAGAAGAAGGAATCTAAGGATGGAGCAAAGCTAAGAATGGGGAAATAGAAATATAGAAAGATCTCAGTGTCCAATAACAGTTTATCCACTGAATAAAGCAACCCTACAGACAGCTTTATCTCAGGATTTTTTTTCTTTTTTAATGATTTTTTTTTCCATTATAGTTGGTTTACAGTGTTCTGACAATTTTCTACTGTACAGCAAGGTGACCCAGTCACATATACATGTATACATTCTATTTTCTCACATTATCATGCTCCATCATAAGTGACCAGATATAGTTCCCAGGGCTACACAGGAGGATCTCATTGCTTATCCATACCAAAGGCAATGGTTTGCATCTATTAACCCCAAATTCCCAGTCCATCCCACTTCCTCCCCCTCCCTCAGGATTTTCTATTATAGAAAATAACATCCTTATTATTTAAACCAATTTGAGATGGGTTTTCTCTTGCATCCAAAAACATCTTCATATGTATCTATTAGTGAAAAAGTGTAAGATCAGGAGTTCTTGGCCCGTGGAAACGAATCCAACTAGGAACCATGAGGTTGTGGGTTCAATCCCTGGCCCCACTCAGTGGGTTAAGGATCCGGCGTTGCCATGAGCTGTGGTGGATGTAGATCGCAGATGCGGCTCAGATCTGATGTTGCTGTGGCTATGGCGTAGGCTGGCAGCAACAGCTCCAATTAGACCCCTAGCCTGGGAATCTCCATGTGCCATGGGTGTGGCCCTAAAAGGACAAAAGACAAAAAAATAAAGTGTAAGATCAGAGAAAATTTCCTGCAAAGAGAATGTCTTAAAACATGCATATTAGGTTGTATGATCGTTGTACAACTATAAAGGTAATAAAATTCATTAAGTTAAAAATAAAATAACGTCAAAAAACATGTATAGAAATAAAAACAAAGTATTAGCCATAGGCCTCGAATTTCTAAAGTTTCCATATCTCAACCAGTTTCTGGAAGGTTACAGTAAAGTACAGATGGATTTTTGAAAGTAAAAGAGTGCAGATTTATTGCAGAAGCTTATCATTAAGCTCAGTCCACAGAGGAAAGGAAGGGCAAAGAGAAGAGGTAAACCTACAAATCCAATTCAAAATCACAGCTTTTTTTGTTGGGGACAAAGCCCCACATTTTTATCTAAATAAGACATCAACAACATACTCTGCCTCAAGGTTTGCTCGTAGGTTCCTGTAATTCAACACTTAGCATCCCAAAAATGGGTTCGCCAAGGCCAGGAGCTCACAGAGGTGAGTAGAGCAAATAGCTCCATCAAGGTCGCTGTGGAGAACAGTCAGCAGAAGTTGCTTGTTAAAAACACCCGTTCCTAACACCAAACCCAGGGACCACATTCAAAGCACCCACCCTAGTAGCCATGCTTGACCTTTGGGAGGGTGTACACAAAACGCTGAGGTGGGGAGCTATCAGAAAGAACCAAGAGAGGAGATAATAGCTGAGAGATAATGTTAAATGGGTTCCTACCCAGCCAAAGCTATCAGGTTTCTCTGAAATGGCATGTGACTTCACAAGGTATCAGTTTACTGAGGTATTTGCCGTTTGTCTGGAAGGCGATTCCATGTAGGGGGATTGCCATCTGCTGGTGGCTCTTTTCTTGGGGACAGATGCCCTCAAAATTCAGGGACTGTGCCTTAGCCCCAAGCCACACACAATTATTCAGCAAGTGGTTGTTTCTTTTTCATGGTTAAAAATAGACCACCTTTTCTATTGATTAGAGGGGTATAAATTCTCCAGAGGAAGTTGAAAAGGTATCTCAAAACACAAATAGAAAAGAAACAAAATAGATGACAAACATATTTTGCAGGAATATCAGTTTTTGTCCAAGCGGTACACTAAAATCCTGCAGATAAAACAGCTTTCCTATTCAAGCAATCATTAACAAAATTTTATTGAAGATATGGTGACTCCTATGCTTAGGAAAAATAGACACAAATGTAGTACTTTGGTTGTTCTGAGCACATATTTAAAGACCAAGTCTTAAAATCTCTCAGGGAATCTATTTTCCATGTGCTATATAAAAAGGAAAGAGAAAGAAACACTAGGCTCCAAGCACAAAAAGCTTAGCCTTCAAAACAGAGGTTAAAATTCTCTTTTTTAGTGAAATTCCTTGGAAGTATACTTCTTTATATTGTAGGTATAGCTATACAGGCAAAATTCAGTCCTTCGGGGTTTTATGAAATTTCCCTATCTGCCCAGTATGACTTCAAATCATAGTGTAATAAATACGGAATTAGGTCATATTCTTTCACCCATATTTCATTTCTTCATTTTATTTTATTTTATTTTATTTATTTTTGGGGGGCCACCCTGCAGCACATGAAGCTCCCAGACCAGGGATCAGATCTGATCTGCAGCCACGAACTAAGCTGCAGCTGTGGCAATGCCAAATCCTTAACCCACTGTGACAGGCTGGGGATCAATCAAACCCATGTCCCAGCATTCCCAAGATGCAACTGATCCTATTGCACCACAGTGGGAGCTCCTTACCCATATCTCATTCTTCAGGGCAACACTCTTACCTTTAAGAAGATTGTAGGACATCTGTATCAGGAAACATCCTCATAGACCAGTTTATGCTATTTTCTTTAACAGTAACAGGAGGTGGAAAAAGTTAAAGGATAAGTAGCCTTAAAAAGGGAGGAACTCCTGTTACATATTACAACATGGATAAACCTTGAGGACATTATGCATTATGCTAAATGAAATAAGCCAGTCACAAAAATATAAATACTATATGACTTCACTTATGCAAGATTTTGAGTCAAATCCATAGAAACTGAAAGTAGAAGGGTGGCAAGCAAGAGCTTGGGGACAAAATTAAAGTTTAATGGGTGTAGATTTTCAGTATCACATGATGAAAAAGTTCTGGAGATCTGTTTCACGACAATACGAACATACCTAACACTACTGTACACGTCAAGTGGTTACACTAGTAGATTTTATGTCATATGTTTCACCTTATCACAATTTAAAAAAGGCCAAGAAAAAATATGAGAAGCTGAAAACATGATATTAATAAACAAAGGTTGAAGGATTTGCTATCACGGTATTTAGTCTAGCAACAAAGAGTATACCAGGTCGCTTGATCACATGGATTTGGAAATGTCTCATCAACTGCAAACCCTTGACCTGTTTTCTCTACCTTTGCAGAGGACATGATGAAACAAAATGAAACCAGCAGCAGGATGTAGCAGAAAGAAGAGCCAAACTTCGAGGCAGAAACTCTACTTCTGACTTTGTGACTTGGACAAATTAAGTGTCAGAGAGAGAACACCCTATCTTTGAGGTTAAGGAAAGATGACTCCCAGTTCCGTTTTGTATTTGTTCACTGAATATATGAGTTTGAAGGAATTACTTAACGTCCCTGAGCCTCGGTATTCTCATTTGTAATGTAAAGATGATGGTACCTTATCTGGCAGGGTTGTCATGAGGCTATGAAATCAAACAAATGGAAATGCATTTAATAAAATGACTGATATTAGGTTATTTAATGAGCGTTTGTTCCCTGAGTCTTTTGCAGTCTGTTTTCTTGTCCAGGAAATAGATGGTAATGAAACTTACCTAACAAAATCAAATTATAAAATACCTGATATATGCTCTTTCTTTGCTTTCTCTGAGCCTCAACTTTCATAAAGTGGGTGCAACAATGCTTACTACATAGGAGGGTTGTGAGAATAAAAAAGATCAATGATATGAAGTTGTTCTGCACTGGGTATGGCACGTAGTAAGTGCTCAACAAATCTATCATCATCCTTATTATTCTTATTTAGTAACATATTCAATAATCATCTCTTGGCGTTCCCATCGTGGCTCAGTGGTTAACGAATCCAACTAGGAACCATGAGATTGCAGATTCGATTCCTGGCCTCACTCAGTGGGTTAAGGATCCGGCGTTGCCATGAGCTGTGGTGTAGGTCCCAGATGCAGCTTGGATCCTGTGTTGCTGCGGCCCTGGCATAGGCCAGCAGCTACAGCTCTGATTAGACCCCTAGCCTGGGAACTTCCATATGCCACGGGTGCGGCCCTAGAAAAGACAAAAAAAAAATTGACAAAATCAATAATCAACTCTTGAAAAATATTAACAATAATCATACTTGGTCCCAGATCAGCTTTTTTTCTTTTTTTTTTTTTTAATTGCCACACCTGAGGCATGTGGAAGTTCCTGAACTAGGGGTCGAATTGAAGCTGCAGCTGCAGGCCTGTGACCCAGCTGTGGCAACCCACTTAGTGAGGATCCTTAACCCACTGAGTGAGGCCAGAGATAGAAGCTGCATTGTCATGGACACTGTGTTGGGTTTTTCACCTGCTGAGCCACAATGAAACTGCCCAGATCAGTCTTTCTTTTCAGCAGTCCTTAAGTTGCTCTCTAAAGGAACAAAAATTTTTGTCACTTACAAAACCCCAAATGCCTGAAATTTTGTCTCAGCAATGATATTCAAGGAGATTTCAAACCCTAACTGGAAGATGATTTTCAGCAATAGTGAAGGATCATGAACATGTAAACAAGGGATACTGGTTCTCAAGACATTTTATTCAATGTTAGCTGCTAATCTTCACCATCCTTACCTTATCTGCTTCTGATTAGTTCAATGTTGAAACAGAGAAGCAGAGAGAGGGAACATGCCTCCTCCATGGCCTGCTCAGTGACCCTAAGAGAACACCGCTTCCTCCTCAATTTATAAAATCTACATTAATCCAAGGATAACAAGAATTCAATAGGTGTTTTTGTTGCCTACAAAGCAGAGTTGAGTCAGGACTTGAGCACAAGCAGGACTAATTGTGAAGTTTGCTGGGTTTGTTTCTCCTGCTCCATTCCTTCCCTTCTGCCAGGGCTCAGATTGCTTCAGGGCGGTGCTCTGTCCTGCACCCTACTTCCAAAATACATTTGACCTTTGTTCCATCTCTTCAGCTCACTGCCCTGCACACTGACAATCTGAAAGAAAAAAATCAGCTTTCCTACCCCAAGCTTCTCATTTATTTTCTTATAGACCCTTGTTGAGAACTATGTCTTAACCCCTCAAAGCCTTATTAAGTCATTTATTCAACTAACATTTACTGAGCACTTGCTATTTTGTGTATTATGTTTGCTACTAACACTACATACAGAAGTAATATTTGGGCTTGGATTCAAGAAGCCCACTGCCTAGTGGAGGAAAAAAATATATGGGAAAATAATTGCAATATAATTAAATAAGTGGTATTAGTGGTATGTACAAGAAGCTATAACAGGAGGTAAATGGGACATAGAGAGGTTAAGTAACTTTTTCCAGATCACATGCCTATGAGGTAGAACTGGAATTTGAACCCAGATATTCTGGCTCCAGAGCCCATGTTCTTAACCACTGTGTAGTAGAGGGAATAGTCTCCAATGAGGCCTATTATTTTGAAATAAAAAGCATAAAATAATTTAGAAAATGTACATGATCAACTTCATAAAAGAAAACCTTAAAATAATATATTATCATACTAAGCAAAGTAAGCCAGAAAGAGAAAGACAAATACCACATAATATCACGTATATGTGAAATCTAAAACATAACACAAACCAACATATCTGTGAAACAAAAACAGACTCACAGACATAGAGAACAGACTTGTGGTTGTAAAGCTGGAGGAGGGTGGGGAGGAGGGATTGGAGTTTGAGATGAGAAGAGACAAACTAGTATATATATATAGGATGGATAAACAATAAGGTCCTACTGTACAGCACAGGGAACTATATTCAATATGCTGTGATAAACCATAATGAAAAAGAATATATGTATGTGTAACTGAGTCACTTGGCCATACAGCAGAAATGAACACATTATAAGGTGTATTCATTTGTCAAAATTCAGCAAATCTTCACTTAAGATTTCTGCATTTTCTGGTGAAAATTTTCCTAAAAAAACCAAACGAAAATTGAACTCTACTTATAAATTATACATGCCGAAGTGAGTAAGGAGAAATCTATTGATGTCTACAGTTTACTTTGAAATGTACAAAAAAAAAAAGAAAGAAAGAGTGAGAGATGGATAGATTCGTAATAGGACAATGATAGCGAAATGTTAGTGACAGAATCTGTGTGGTGAGTATATGGAAATTTACTGTAAAATTCCTTCTACTTTTCTATATGTTTAAAATTATCCATCATAAAATATTTTCTTTAATGAATAGAACAGAATGAAATAAAATAAAATATTCGAAGTGAAAAGAGGAGTTCCCATTGTGGTTCAGCAGAAATGAATTGGACTAGGAACCATGAGGTTGTGGGTTTAATCCCTGGTCTTGCTCAGTGGGTTAAGGATCCGGTGTTACCGTGAGCTGTGGTATAGGTCACAGACACGGCTCAGATCCTGCATTGCTGTGGCGTAGGCTGGCAGCTGTAGTTCCAATTTCACCCCTAGCCTGGGAACCTATGGAGGGTGTGGCCCTAAAAAAAGCAAAAAAAAAAAAAAGTGAAAAGAATCTTTAAGATCAGCTATTCCAAAGATACATCTGGAGTTCCCATTGTGGCTGTGCAGGTTATGAACCTGACTATCCATGAGGACACAGGTTCAATCCTTGGCCTTGCTCAGAGGGCTAAGGATCATCTGGCATTGCCCTGAGCTGTGATGTAGGTTGCAGACACAGCTCAGATCCCACATTGCTGTAGCTGTGGCATAGGCTGGCAGCTTGAGCTCCAATTCAACCCCAGGCCTGGGAACTTCCATATACCATAGCAACAGACCTAAAAATCAAATTTTTTTAATTAAAAAAAATCTAAAGCTACATCTACTTCAAGAATCTCCTCTACAACCTCCCAAAACAAGTGGATTGTGCCAGCCTCCACTTACATATGTACAGGGGCTGGAAGCTCACTGTACCCTAAAGCAGACTACTACATTTTGAATACAGCTAAAAATAGTTTATTAACTAACATATAGACTATATTTAATCAGGGAAGACAGAAGGGACAGCATGATTTTGTATATGATGTATAACCCAAGGCATTAGAAATCTGGGATTTGTGATATCACTCCTCTTCCCAAATCCTTACCCCATTGGCTGATTTCTTGTTTGCCCACAGTCAATCAACCTAACCTACCTGGCCTACATTAATGAATGATCATTCATTAATTCATTCATTCAATAAATGGTTATTGAGCCCATACTGTATTTCTTAAAAACTTTAACATCCGAATGCCCGATGGCAAAGAAATAAACCACGTGATGCTGAGAAAAAAGCCTATGGTTCTTGGTGAAGAATTAAATAATGAGCCAATTAGTCTGCTCCATATATCTAACCAATTGAAAAAGAAAACTTTCACTTTTTTCTTAGTGGAAGGGGATTTATTTGAATTATATACAATTGTCTTATTTCTTTTCCTCTTGAAAATAAAGACCAGATCACACATGTAAATTCTTACATGTGTCATTTTTGATAAAGATAATTTTCCAAGATGTGGCCTCTTTTCTGAAAAAAAAATAATAATAATAATAATCTTTTTAGCTGCCACTTCCAACCAGAAGAAGCAAGCTTCTTCCTTGTTAGACCATAGCTCCTCCTCGTGGTTGACAGGTGGAAGAGTCTTAAATTCAAACCACAGAAACAGTTTAAAAAAGAAGAAAAAAAAGATGTGATATATTAGGAGTCACTCTAAGGTAAGAAACACAGCATGATTTTGTCTTTACTCAATTGCCCTAAATTCTCACTCATTCCCCTGATCAACTAATCCAACTTAGTGATCGTACTTGCAGAGAATCCAGAGCAGTTTTCAGTCCCAGGATCTTTTCTGAATCTGTGGTAGTTTAAAGTAACGTATATTTTACCTCCTCAAATCTAGTTGCTCAGATCTAAATTCACCAGTTTTGCTCTGATCCGTGGTAAATCCAAACCATACCACTGTAAATTACAGACTCTGCGGCATCAGATAACAGGTCCTATTAATATTCAGGATAATTCTTATTAATGGCTTAAATAAGTGTATAGAAGTATTTCTTGTCAAATTCATGAATAACATTAAGATGGAAGGAGAGTTAAAATATTGGGTGGCCAAAAAATTTGACAAACTGAAAAATTGCATGACGCTAACAAGACAGATTAAGTGAAAAATCTACCTTGAAAATTTAAATGTGAAATATAATTGGGCAAAATATAAGGTCCTGCATTAAAATTTTTCAGAAAATGAACTGTAACAAGATGGGGAAAGTATAGATTAGCAACAACACATGTAAAAATTAATTAACAGTGTAAGTTGGTCATTCGAAAGCTAATATGCATTTGGACTACATGAAAATAAATGGAAGAACCTAAGTGTCCATCAGCAGAGAAAGAATAAATATTGGTATAGTTGTTACAATAGAATACAATGTTGCAGTAGAAATGAATGAACTAAAGCTTCATATAGCCACCTAGTTGAATCTAACAAACAATAGCGTAAGTTGCAGAAGATATATACATATAAACATTTTTATAAAAGTTCAATTTTTAAATGCAAAATAATACTATATACTGATTAGAAATGTATAAGTATATAACTTTTAAAGAGAGACAGAGCATATGTTACTTTAGGAAGTAAGTACATTTGGGAAAGGTACACAGAGAGTTTCAACTGTAATTTAATAATATGCCATATCTTTAACCTGGTGCTGAGTCTGTGGATACCCACTGCATTATTCTTTAAAACTTTTTTATGTTTTAACTATTATGTGATTTTTCTTACACTTAATTGTACTTCGAGAACCAGTGAAAAGACAGACGTTGGCTTCCCCTAATGGGGCTTACATCCTGGTGGAGGAGAATGGACAGTAAGCACATAAATAATTACAGAGCATGGTAAATACTACTAAGGATGTGTTTAGCAGTTCCACAACTTACCAGTTCTGTGAGCTTGAGCAAGTAATTAACCTCTCTAAGTCTCATTTATAAAACAGAGATAAAGGAGTACCTACTCACAAGGCTGTTTTGAGGATTAAATGAGTTAACCGACTAGCACACAGTAACACTGAATAGGGGTTAGCTAATGATATTAATCTAAGTGTGTGCTTGTGGGTGTTTTATGTTAAACAGTCTGCTAAACTTCCTTTCAGCTCATACTCTCCTTGGCAGAATTCCTTTTCAATATCAACCCTGTAAGTAAAGACTACCCACCCCCATCATCTTTTGTCTATGTTGTAGGAATTCAGCTCCTTTCCTCTTTTTCTACAAATCATTTCTTCTACTCCAAGAGCTATTTGTGCCTATTTTTGCCAAGTACTTTGCAGTTCTCATTCCTTTTACTTTTCTTCAAAAGAGAAAAAAATTTCATGTCCGGGTCCCATGAATGCCCGGGCCCAGTTGTTTGTGGAAATTTGAAGACCAAGAAGGTTTGAGAACTGCAGATCAGTATGGCCTCATCCAGTCTGGAACAATGATGCAAATGTGATACTCTATAAGAATGAGCTCACAGAAGAGTGGGGCAATGTATTCATTTATAGAAAGGAAATTGCACTCAGGATACCTGCTTTCTAGATCAGTGAATAGATGGTTATCAAGCTAAAGTAAACCTTTTAAAAGTTAATTTTTATGTGTAAGTCAAGCTGTGCAGAATGACCCTGAGATGGAATTAGGTTTATGGGATGGGAACCAAGAAGTGCATTTACAGCTGTTCAGACACATAAGAAAAACTGCTTCTAGGATCATAACAGGTGAAAAGAATTTCAGTCATCTCTGCCAGGGAGGTGGCAGGATGCAGCAGGGATATACCTGCATTTCAAGCATGGATATTTACTAGGTGTGAGGCCATGGGCAGGTTAAGGAATCTAAGTTTGTTCGTTACCAGTAAAATGGAAAACGTTATAATGATAGCAACTTAAGACACTACTTTGAGAATTAAAGGAAATAATGATTATGTAAAGCATCCTGGGTCTAAACATTCATGAGAGCAGAACATAGGTTTCATCTTTGGAAAGAAAGGGAAAGACGTATTATATGGCAAAAATCACCACAAATTGCTACAGGAGTAAAAACGCAGAGCCTTACAGAAAGATGGTTTAAAAAAAAAAAAAAAAGGTCGATAAGCAATGAGATCCTGCTGTATAGCAGAGGGAACAATATCTAGTCACTTATGATGGAATATGATGAGAAAAGGAACGTATGTGTGTATGATTGGGTCACTTTGCTATACAGTAGAAATTGACAGAACACTGTAAACCAACTACAAAGGAAAAAATAAAAATCATTTTTTAAAAAAAGGAAAAAAGGAGGGTTTATAACATTGAAATGAGATTAATGAAGTCTTTACCAATAGGAAATTATACAGTTCTTGCTAAAGAGAAAATTAAAAAAAATTAAAGGATACTTTAATCAAGGCAAAGGCTCAAATGTAAGTATTTTAAATATAACTATTAGCTTAACAAACGTTTCTTCTCTAGCAAGGTATCTGGAACAGTAAGAATTTGAAATTTTAAAATCCAAAGAATTTAGGTCCTTAAAATGTTATTCAAGTTCAAACTCTGTCATTTACTAGTTACATAACCATAGAAAAACCAATCCTTTCTGAGATTTGAAAATATAGTAATATAATAATACCCATTTATTCTATTTCATAAAGTTACTGTGAGAAGTGAAAATTACAGAAAGCATGTTTAAATGTTTTGTAAACTAATGTGCTCTATCAACATAAACTATGTATCTAATTGGTTTATATAAATACAGATTTATATTTAGTAGAAAACTTATGCTATGGTGATTTACAATAAGTTCTAATTATGGTAGGAAAAAGTGACATGGTAGGAATGTAGCTTCTAAAGTGACACAAATAAATGACTACAAGTCCTTGAAACTGATGAGCAAATGACTCTCTATACTACACCAATCAGAACTTAATCTGAACTAGCAAGTTTCATAAATTTTAAGAATGGGAGCTTTTCAGTAGAAGAAATCACAAAGGAAAAAGATCAACAGATTTTTCAATATAAGCACAAAATTTCCATATATATATATATATATATATAATATAAACTAAAAGGAAGAAATATTTACAACAAATAGGAAAAAGGGCTAATCTCCTTAAACAAAGACCTCATAAAAACAGATGAGCAAAACAATAAGACTGCAAAGAAAAATAGGACAAGGACCTTTTACAAATACATAAACTCATTTTGAAATCAACATATTTGATCATCAAGAAAATGAAAATTAAAGCCATAATGTGGTATCATGTTTGAGCATTACTTGGCTAAGATTCAAAATTATGTGTGTTGCTGCAGGTGAAATGGGAACTTTCACAGGTACTTTGGGAACATAAATTAGTAGAATCTTTTTGGAAAAACAGTTCAATGATACATATGAAGAGGCTTAAAAATTGTCAACTCCTTAGTCCAAAAGTTCTACTTCCTAACCCAGAGCTAGGTCCTAAGGATCCTCAGAAATTCATGGAAATTAAAGCATACAATAACAAATAACAATAACAATAATACTTGTAGCCAGAACTTAAATAGTGCTCATTATATTAAGTGCCTGATTTGTATTTAATTTGTGTTTATTCTATACAGAATCCCAATGACTTTCTTTCTCCCAAATAAGATATTGAGGTAGGAGTTCCCATCATGGCTCAGCAGTTAACAAACACTACTAGTATCCATGAGGACGTGGGTTCAATCCCTGGCCTCGCTCAGTGGGTTAAGGATCCAGCGTTAGGTTGCAGATAAAGCTCGGATCTGGCATTGCTGTGGCTCTGGTGTAGGCCATCAGCTACAGCTCCAATTCGACCCCTAGCGTGGGAACCTTCATATGCCGTGGGTGTGGCCCTAAAAAGACAAAAAATAAAAATAAAAAAATAAAAAGTAAGAAATCACCCCCAAAGTCTCCTGTGCATTAAAATATATATAGAGAGAGAGGTAGAGAAAGATTAAATAATTTACGAAAGGTCACACATTGGTGAGTAGGAGTTGGCTCTAATTCACACTTTGACAATAAACTTCCTTTTTTCTTTAAAAGATAAACCACCACACAAGAATCTGTGACCAAAAAAATGCCAAAGAATTATCACACATGCCACTTATTCTGTTGGTAAAAGTTATGGTAATCTGCAATAGGAAATTTTTTCCTTCTTGGATGGAAGCAGATTGAATCTCATTGGCAATGAAAGCAATTTAATTCCCCTAAAAGGTGATAACTAAAAAACTGTTGGGGAATTGTTGGTGAAGTTGGAAATATTAATGCATATAAAGATCTTGGAATGGGAACTAGACTTTGTTCTCAGGATTCTTTAGTGACCCAAAAGACAATATAATTGGGGTAATTTAACCATCATGGTTGGTATACTCTATTCTCCTAACTACTACCCACCCCTACTTCCACCTGTCCTTCCTACATATTCAACTGAATGTTTAGGGAGTCAACCCAAAGAATCCACCCAACCCTTGGAAGCTCCTGCCCCAATCTCCAAATAGTATATCACTACTATCTTCTTCCCTATATATGCATAAGTTACAGAAGGGAGACCAATCATGTGTTAGCATCACTGTGAACTAAGGGATACATGAATTGGTGATTTCACAGTTAAATCATGCATCTAAAATCCAAGTTTACCTGGCATTTTACTTTTTTATCCACTAAAAACATTCATTAACATCCATCTTCATTGAAGATGGAAGATTCTGTCACAGTGCAAACATCTTGCTGTTCGATATCCTTCAAATGGTAGCAAACTTGGTCAGTTCTTTCAAAAGTTGCTATGCAACCAAGGAAAAATGCCAAGCAGCCAAGTTGAAACAAAACCCTAATTTCGTTCAGTCAATTGCTCCCATCTCACATATTATAAAGTGTCTTCCATGATGTCTGCACTCATAGTTTATGATATTGTTAATAACCTCATAATTCCTGTGCAAAAAGCTTTATAAAAGCATCAAGTGGATGCTTTATAAACAAGGTGCTCACTGGGTTTGTTAAAAAAATATTAAAATGGGATCACAAAATTTGACATTTTAACAGATATCAACTATGATAAAAATGGAAGGTTCACTTTAAACTCCAGATTAATATGAATTAAGCAATTTTTCTTTTACTTGCCTAACACCCTTCCTTTCTTGGTATATTTTCATGCACATTAACAATTTGAAAATGACCTCCTTTTTTCCCTCAATAAATACATGAATAAGCAACGCTGACATTTCTCTGGACTTTGCTTAAACTGTCAGAGATTTTTGGCATTTTGCAAAAGGTCTAATAATTGCAGTGTATGTGGAGGCCAAGGAATGAATTTCTTTGCTTTAAAAGAAGTATCTGTGACTGCTAAAGTGACATATAAAAATATGCTACAGGCTAGATAGAAGTCCTGAGGAATATTCCTAAGGTCTCACCATATAGCTAACAGACATTTTCAACATCACAGACTTGCCAAATGTCCTTCTTATTCTTCTAATTAAATGAGGTACCATAAGTGAAATGCCTACCCACAATAGTCTCTCAGGTATGAGTTCTCTTCTCTCTGCATATGACTGGAGAAGGGTGGAGTGAAAGTTAAAAAAAGCCCTGGATAATTTTGGGTCTTAATTTTCTGGTAACCACATTCACATCCAGACTTGACTGATGCTTGTTCGTATCACATGGTTTTCCTTTTCTACCTATCAGTTTCCAAGAACTAAATTTTATAACTATTTATGAAAATAATATAAATTATATATATACACACACACACATGTGTGTGTGCATATATATGTATAAATACAGTTTTTAATCATGGAATAAATAGTTCATCAAAGAGACTTTTATGTTCTACAGAGGCAGTTCTCAAATGACTTTCATGGTATCATGTTAAAAACCAGAACACGGTCCATTTTTACAGTAGATTTACTCAATCACAGTTACTAATCAGATTAGCACCGCTTTTATGTTCAACAAATTTTTAAAGTTGGGGGATCATTAGATAAGCTACATATTATGAGGCTGTAGCCTGCATTGTGTTTTACTTAACTTTTTTTTAAATGATCTCAAAAAATAGCTTTAAGAAATCATTTTTCTTTTTAAGCTACACTTAGAAGAGGATACAAACGCATCACCCCAAATTTATTCATTTTCAATGTTATAACATGAAAATTTTTATTTTATCATGCTAAAGTTTTACTTAGGTCAACATATTAAACATTTCTATCTACATAATATCTGAGACTAGTACTGCGATATTACGTGAAGAGTTTATCAAACTAGCTGTAACAGAAAAAGAGCTATATGTGGGCAAGGGAAAACCTGCAAAATCAACCATGCTGAGTTACTATAATTCTTAAAGGAAACGACATAAATCAATACAAAAGACTTTAAATGAGTAGAAGGCAAGTTTCCATGCCTCTAAATTTCAGAATATTTAAGCCATCTTATTAGACTTAAATTAGGCTAAACTGAAGTCTTCTATCCTCTCAAAAGGCAAAATTTATGTTATCTCATTATGTCATTGGATAAAGAATGCTCACTCAACAATAAAAAAGAGTAGACAAACCAAAAGAGGTCAATGTTTGATCTTACTGCTAATAGAAGAGAGGCAAATAGACCTTTCCCAAGGCTTCCAACACAACACAAACTGATCGGTTCAAATTTCATCTCCTGATCTCTATAGTCCACACCCAGTTTTGACTTAAGACCCTGTCAAAATTTGGGGAGATTAAAATTTAGCATCAGAGAATTTTCCATATAAATGCCTGAGCCCAACACACAGCTAATACAGTCTTCCCTTAGAAAACAAAGACCCCCCAAACAAGCTGTGATATAAACTCACCTTTATCAACACACATTTATGTACTATTCTGAGGTCTAATTTTTTCTGAGGAATTATTTATTCTACTACATGCTCTAATTTTAAAATCAATTAAAAAATACATCTTATATATTTTCAAAAGAAGAAACTGGACCTTTCTAAAGGAAGTATAATTCATTTTTACATCTCTTTGCAGCAAATTCCATTTTTTAGCATGGTCATTGCAGGAGAGGAGGAAAGAGGAAGGAAGTGGATAGTTAATAGAGCGTGTCCATAGATCCCACAAATGAATGATCAATTTTCAAAGGATCCTTAAGTTTCCAGGTGTCTAGTAGATTTCCCCATGGCTTATCTATTAAAATTCTGGAGGACAGCAATGACATTCACAGACATGGCTGTGTGATTTGTTTGGAAGACATAGAAGTGACTGAATCTTCAACAAAAGAAGTTCTTCAGGGTGGTCTATGGAAAAACTATAAAAACTTGGTATTTTCAGGAGCTGAAGAGAGAACCAGTGAGTCAATCTTCAAGGAAATGTCATTTTTACTAGAAACTGGAGATAATTTTTCCAAGGTAAGATATCTTGTCAGGATTCTGTGAGAGAATTGTATGAGTTTAAAATGTTCTAGTCCAGGAAAACTTTGAGGGAAGACATAAAATGTGGAAATAAATCTCCCAGGCAATGGGACTCAGAGAAGCACACAGGCTAACAAATTTTTAAGATATCTGAGAAAACTCTCTCAATGATTTAAGGATCTGAAAGTCAACCAAGTCCAGCTGAGAACTCTAGCAAGAAAAAAACCTGAGGATATAATCAGTGATGGAGCAGGGCCAGGTGAGAGGGGTACAGGGGGAAAGTTACACATGAACAATTTATCATTCCCCAAAAAACAGGAAAAGAGAACTTCTAGAAAAACTTGAGTCAAGGCTCAGAACTCCACATTTCAGAGATCCACACAAAAAAGAACCCAAAGAATGGTGAGGAATGTAGAACTTGATTCAACACAAAGTTAAATACTCTTGCCACTGAAACCTGTCGTACTGAATATTTTAAGCTTCCTTTGAGAGTTGAGAAAGCACTGAAATCTTGCAGGACCTCTGTGATTATGATTAACACCTCTGTTAGTACTAGCTAGTCTTTGTCGTCCTACTGAGTCCTTGTATCTGAGAGTTACATTTCTCAAGATATGCTTCTTTCACTTAAATCAAGCCCACCAAAATCTAAGACCATACACCACAACTCAAGAAGGCCATAAAATAACTCTCTTCATGTAATGATACATATTCACCAGACATCATTCTTTGCCTTTCCTAATGTTCTAAGGTATAAGTATCTGTCCATGGCTGCCAAAGAGAATGAGAGAGAGAGAATGAGAATATATAATTTTATTTAGACTTCATTTAACTTTGTTTCGTGTTCAGTTTCTTTTAGATCTTTGGTGTGTGGTTGGCAAGAGGACAGAATCACCTTAAGATTTTCCAATCTATGTAGTCTTCATTTTGTTCTTATTACACATTTTGGGGGAACCTATCTGAACTCCTGAAGCAGTAAGAGGCATTGCTCAAGGTGGTTGTTAGGGGCTGAATTATTCCTTCCAAAGTTCACATGTTCAAGTCCTAATCCCCAATACCTCAAACTGTATTTGAGACAGAGCCTTTGAAGCGGTAGTTAGGGTAAAACGAGGTCATAGGAGTGGGCACTAATCCAATGTGACTGGTGTCTCGATAAGAAGGAAAGATTAGGACACAGACAGCATACATACACACCAAGAGGGGACCATGTGAGAACAGCCGGAAGGCAGGCATCTGGCCATCTAGCCATCTGCAAGGGCAGGGAGACAAGCTTCAGAAGAAACCGGATATGCCGACACCTTGATGGTGGGTTCCTAGCCTCCAGAGCTCTGAGAAATCAAATTTCTCTTGTTTAAACCACTCAGATAATGGCATTTTATTATGGCAGCTGAAACACACTAATACAATGCCAGTGGAAAAACGTGAAAATAAGATTATTAAGCTAGAAAATAGAGAGCTAAATATGAAGGGCCAGCCCTGAATAAAGAACAGAGCTATAAAACCTCAGGAATAAAAGAGAAAAGCAAACATAGCTCTAAACTTCTTGAAGTTCTAGACTGAAAACAATAATCTTATGCTTACAGTTGTGCTAAAAACAACAGATAAGCATTGTCCACATACTATGTGGCAGGTGCCCTGCTAACACTTAAAATAGGTAAAAGTAGAGGATAAAATTAACCAAGTATTCAGATATTCATTTTATAAAAGCACGTAATGGCTGAAAATGGTCTGTTTTTTCCTAAATGAAAATGGTCTTTTGCATTTCTTTAGTCATGATCTCAGTCATTGTATACACAGCATATTTTTTCCAGTATTCTCTGGACAGTATTCTATTTAATACAATCTGCTACTAAAAATATTGTGATCTCTTTTCACTAAAAAGAAAAAAAAAGAAAAAGAAAAAACTTCTTAAAAACTCAAAAGACTATAAATTATTTTGATAATGTATCCCAGGAATTCACAATTCCACAGCAAAAATCTTGCTATAAACTAGACTTCAAGTTCTTGGAGAATGGAGACTGCATTTCTGCTTTAGACAAAGTTGTGAGATGGGTGAAGTTTAGCTTCAGCTTTCCTAGTACCCTTCCTTCAGCATCATCTCAACTCCTTTAAACAAACCCCTGTTCACTTTGTCAAGGATTTAACCTTTCTTCCCCATCCTCTGCCCTCACCCCACCCTCATCCAAAACTTCTCTCCAGGGACAAACTCATAAACCTACCTCACTGAGACAGGAAAATATTTTAAAATACTAAATAAAAATATTTTCACCCAAGCACAAGAATCTCTCTCCAATAGCTATCCTTTCTTACAAGAAATTCTAGTCTCCTGTATACTTTTTTTCAGCAACCATGAGATTTTGAGTTCCAAAGTACCTAAATTATGAGTCATTCCTATTGGTGCTAATTAGAAAAAGAAAGAGCAGTGATTGGGAATAGTATAAGACAGAGTGGAGTTCCCATTGTGGCACAGCAGAAATGAACACAACTAGTATCCATGAGGATGTGGGCTTGATCCCTGGCCTTGCTTAATGGGTTAAGGATCCGGCATTGCCATAAGCAACATTGCTGTGAGCTGTGTAGGTTACAGACATGGCTCGGATCCCACATTGCTGTGGCTTTGGTGTAGGTCGGCAGCTATAGCTCCGATTCGACCCCTAGCGTGGGAACTTCCATATGCCATGGGTGCAGCCAAAGAAAAGAAAAAGAAAGGAAAGGAAAGGGAAGGGGAGGGAAGGGAAGGGAAGGGAAGGGAAGGGAAGGGAAGGGAAGGGAAGGGAAGGGAAGGAAAGGAAAGGAGAGGAGAGGAAAGGAAAGGAAAGGAAAAGGAAAGGAAAGAGTGGATGGCAGGGCAGCTATAGAGATTTTTGCATTGGCCCCTCTCCAAATATAAAGGAAGCTGAGGAAAGGTACCTTGGGCCTTGGAATTGCATTCTACCTCTGGAAGGAGGGAGGAGGTGTTTTCATGCAAATTGTAGCAATTAGAGCCAAGGTACAGAATCTTTCATCTATAATTTAGGAAATATCCATTTAATTAGGTCAAATTTTTTTAAATACAGGCTACCCAAAGCTCAATAAATGTCAGGTCCCAAAGTTATGCTGTATTACTGGGACTACAGTCCAAAAAACTAGAGTCAACAATTCTGGATCACAAAGGCCAAAAGACATCCAGACAGGGTATCAAACATAAAAGAAATAGCCCCTTAGTATATATATAATATTCCACAAGGCAAATTGAACATTTTTTTACCTCTCATTGAAACTCTGGCCAGTAGATAGATATTCTGAAAGTTTTCTAAGAAGCAAGTAGTGATTTATATAAATTAATTGCAAAGTATCCAACATTATTAATATCAAGTGGTTGAAATGCTACTAACTGTTCTCTTCATTTCATGAAAAAATTGTGTATGTTGGGGCTGTGGGGCAGGTGAGGGGTCTGCTCTGTTTGCATTTTTTTTTTAGGGCCACACCCATGGCATATGGAGGTTCCCAGGCTAGGGTTCTAATCAGAGCTGTAGCCGCTGGCTACACCACAGCTCACAGTAACACTGGATCCTTAACCCACTGAGCAAGGCCAGGGATCGAACCTGCGTCCTCATGGATACTAGTCAGGTTCATTTCCACTGAGCCACGATGGGAACTCCTGTTTGCATTTTAAGAGTAGGTAAAATCGGAGATCCCGTCGTGGCACAGTGGTTAACGAATCCGACTAGGAACCATGAGGTTGTGGGTTCCATCCCTGCCCTTGCTCAGTGGGTTAACGATCCGGCGTTGCCATGAGCTGTGGTGTAGGTTGCAGACGCGGCTTGGATCCTGCGTTGCTGTGCATCTGGCGTAGGCCAGTGGCTACAGCTCTGATTGGACCCCTAGCCTGGAAATCTCCATATGCCGCGGAAGCGGCCCAAAGAAATAGCAAAAAGACAAAATAAATAAATATCCTGTGAACAGTAAAAAAG
Organism: Phacochoerus africanus; assembly: GCF_016906955.1. NCBI lineage: Eukaryota > Metazoa > Chordata > Mammalia > Artiodactyla > Suidae > Phacochoerus > Phacochoerus africanus. The sequence continues at coordinate 64,896,319 of NC_062549.1, forward strand.
CGGCCCAAAGAAATAGCAAAAAAAAAAAAAAAAGAGTAGGTAAAATCACAAATCTGTAGTAGGGAGCAGGGATGAAGGAAACAAGTCATGCTTACTGCTAAAAGCTAAACTTACTACTTTAGAACTTTAGAACCAGTACTGAAAGTTAGCAGTGAGTACTGAAAGTGTTCATTTCACTGTCCTGATTAGTCATTAAGTTAAAGTGATTATCTAACCTATAACCCTTCTGCCAGAATTTTAATGTAGTCCTGTTGCTTTTCTTAATATAAATTATTGTTATTTATTATTAAATTAACCATTACACAAATATAATCAGGAAATTATATTTCTAACTTTTGAGGCAGATATAAAGAGTGTAGTAGTTTGGAGGAAATTACCAGATTCAAATATAAAGAGTCCTTCATCTCCTACTTATACTACTCATGGCCACAAACATTGCTGTTTTTCCCAAAGTATACGAAATAATTTTGACAAGATCATCTATGGCACTTAGGAAAAACGGACAAGAGTTATAATTAAACCATTAAAACTGTCCTGATGCAATTTAGAAAATGAAAATAAGATTGCTTTTAAGCAAAATACTGTTGCTTGGAAAAAAAATTAAATGTTATGCAATACAATGAATTAAACTGGGAGTTCCCATCATGGCGCAGTGGTTAACGAATCCGACTAGGAACCATGAGGTTGTGGGTTCGACCCCTGGCCTTGCTCAGTGGGTTAAGGATCCGGCATTGCCATGAGCTGTGGTATAGGTTGCAGACGTGGCTCGGATCCCGCGTTGCTGTGCATCTGGTGTAGGCCGGTGGCTACAGCTCTGATTGGACCCCTAGCCTGGGAACCTCCATATGCCTCGGGAAGCGGCCCTAGAAAAGGCAAAAAGACTAAATAAATAAATAAATAAATAAACAAACAAACAAATAAATAAATAAATAACAATGAATTAAACTGATTTTTTTCCCCTTCTGTCCCACATCCATGGCATATGGGAGTTCCCAGGCCAGGGATCAAATCGGAGCCACAGCTGCAACCTACACCACAGCTGTGGCAAGGCCAGATCCTTAACCCACTGTTCCAGGCTGGGGATCAAACTCATACCTCTGCAGCAATCCAAGCCATTTCAGTCAAATTCTTAACTCACTGTACCACAGTGGGAACTCCTAAACTCATTTTTGATTGGTTGTTTTCCTTCACAATGAATTAATGGGTTAAGTCTATTAAATTAATGCATTTATAATTCCCTTTTAGTAAATATATCCTAACAGTATTCTTCCAAGGATATGCTCTCTATCAGAATTTGTATTTCTTTAGAGGCCTTGGTAGAAGAGATGTGACAAGGAAAAAGGGATTTATATGAGCCAGGCTTCCTTTCTTTGAAGGAAGGAAGTTCACTTAAAAGACTCTAGGGCTTCTTCTCTGTTTTCCTCCAAGTCTCATCCTAGAGCCTCACACCTGTTCTGTCTGCAAAAAAAGTATGGCCCTAGAGGAATGATTAACTAAGGGTTGGAGAATGTCAACATTTTCTTTAAGAAAAGGAGAAAAAAAAGCCTTGGCAAGGACAACAGTACTTTACATTTGCAAAGAGCTTTACAGGATACAAAGCACCTTCACACTCATTATTTTATTAGATTCTTAAAACAACCCTAAGAGCTAGGTAGAGCAGCTGTTATTCTATTTTACATAAGGAAATTAAGGCTCAGAGATGTTAAGTGATTTTCCTAAAGTCCTGAAATTGTTAAGTGACAGAGTCATAATTTGAACCATTTTTTAAATCCCAGGAACAACATTTTTTTCCCTCATTGCTCAGAAAAGGTTGAGGGCTAGAACACCAGTGCCCCATGTCCTGGAAATATAGTTCAGTCTCTCAAAGAAAGAACGGCAGTGCTTTATATGTTAGTAACATACTGAAGACTTCTTCAATATATGATTCTTTTGAAGAAGTATGATTCTTTTTCTCAATTTTTCTAAGACAGCACTAAATATTTTCTTTCAAGGAAGCAACAGAGAAACAGAAGTGTTACCTCAACTTTCACTCTCAAGGTGGAAAACTCTTATACATCTACAGGCATCTTATCACTAAGTCAGACACACAGGAGAAATAAGAGGTGTAACAGACAAACCAGGAAATCTGTTTCCATGCAGTGCTAAACAAACAGCTCAAGGGGTGAGAGAACAGATCCAGGCTGCCGTTGGTTGAGCAGCCAGCTTTCTTTCTTCACAGCTTCCTGGTATATGTCTTTGCCTGTAAGCAGTGTTATAAAATAGTGTGATTTTAATCAGCTTTGACTGTACCTTGCTCTAAAGGTTTACTCAACGCAGTCCTTAGAGGCACATTACCATTCGGCCCCATTCCAGGGAAGAAGTCTGTTCTTCATCAGCTTTAGAAAGACAGGAGTGTTTTTGTCTCACCGTTCCAGAGCTAAAGAAGGACCTAAGACACAGATGGCCAGCCATGGACTTGGCCTTGCCAAACTGCAACCACACTGTCAATGGACCAGTGTGTAACTCAATTCTCTAGTAATGACTTAGTAGAGGTATGTCAAAATGGCACAGTCTCTAAGGCCACTCAAGCCCCAGGTACATTTCCCTTTAGCAATCCGGTACAAATAAAAGTCGCAGACTATTAAATGCATTCTGCACAACCCAGCCAAATGTTGTCCAATGCTACTATTTGCCCTCAGATTTCACAGATTTCTCCAGAACCTCTAAGGTCTTCAGATAGATTCAGCCAATCACTAATTTACCAAAGAGTGCTAAATACTAGTGGTATGGTGGTAAACAGTCATATTTTAAGTGCTGTATTCTTACAATAATTAGGTCATAATCTCGACACGCTTGAAAGTTGTGGTCTAGATAAGGATAGTCAATAAACAGGTAAGCTGTTAAATTAAAAGAATGTAATATAAGAAAGGTGCTCCAAAAGAAAAATAGTAAGATGCTGTAATAGGAAATAACGGTGCCTAGATGGGGAATGATTCTTAGGGTGACTGGGGAAGGACTTCCTGATGATTTACACTGAAAAAGAGATAATCATATGAATATTACATTAAAAATCATTCCAAGCAGATGACCGAGCAAAAGTGCTAAAGAAAAAAGGTATCTAAAAACCTGAGAGAACATAGTGAGTGGATGGAGTATAATAAACAAAGAGAAGAAGATGAGAAGTTAAGGATCATAGGGTAGAACATATAAGACCTCACAGCCCATGACACAAAGTTTTGATTTTATTTATAAATACAATGGGAAACCAGCCAAGCATTTTAAGCTGAAGACTAACATAAACCTATTTACATTTGTAAAAGACCATTCACTCTCCTTCTGTAGAAACAGACTAGAAAGAAATAAGGCAAAAACACCAGTCTGATGCCATTGTTGTAGTCTGTATAAGAAATGATTGTGGATCAGACTGAAAACTAACTGGTTCACAGAGACTCAACTACAGGAGTGAGAGTTCTGACCCCCACATCAAACTCTCACCTGTGGGGATCTGGCACTGGGAGAAAGAGCCCCTGGAGCATCTGGCATTGAAGGCCTTGGGGCTTGTGCGCAAGAGTTCCACAAGACTGGGGGAAACGGAGACCCCATTCTTAAAAGGCACACACAGACTTTCACGCGCACTGAGTCCCAGGGCAAAGCAAAGTCTCCAAGGGAATCTGGGTCAAACCTGACTGCAGTTCTTGGAGGACCTTCTGGGAAAACAGGGGTGAACGTGGCTTGTTGCGAGGGAAGGACATTGGAAGCAAATCTCTTGGGAATATTCAGCAGTGTGCCTTTCTCTGGAGGTGGCCATTTTGGGAAAATCTGGCCCCACCCATCAGCCAGCTGCTGAGAAGCCCCAGGGCAAACAACAACCCATGTGGGATCACAGCCCCACCCCTCAGTAAACAGGCTACCTAAAGACCCCTCAGGCACACAGCTGCCTCTAATCCCATCCAGAGACTAAGCCCCACCCACCAGAGGGATTAGAATCGGCTCCTCCTACCAGGGGGTAGGCATCAGCCCCTCCTATCAGGAAGCCTACACCAAGCCCCCATACTGACTTCAGCCACAGGGGGCAGACATCAGAAGAGAGGCTACAACTCTATTATCTGTAAAAAGGTCACCACACCAAAAACCTATCAAAATGAAAAGACAGAGAACTATAACTCAGATGAGGGAGAAAGAAAAACCCCAGAAAAACAGCCAAGCCATGAGGAGATTCTCAGCCTCCAGGAAAAAGACTTTAGACTGTTGATGCTGAAGATGATGCAAGACATTGGAAATAAACTGGAGGCAAAGATGGATAACTTACAGGAAACACTGACCAAAGAGATACACGATATAAAACTTAAACAAGAAGAGATGCAAAATACAATAGCTGAAATAAAAAATTCACTGGAAGCAGCTAACAGCAGAATACAGGAGGCAGAAGGATGAATAAGCGAGGTGGAGGATAGATTAATGGAAATTATGGATGCAGAACAGAAAAGAGAAAAAAGACTGAAAACAAATGAAGACAGTCTAAAAGAACTCTGGGACAATGTTAAATGCACCAACATCCATATTATAGGGGTGCCAGAAGGAGATGAGAGAGAGAAAGGGCCAGAAAAAATATCTAAAGAGATAATAGCTGAAAACTTCCCTAACATGGGAAAGGAACCACTCACTCAAATCCAGGAAGCATGAGTACCATATAAAATAAACCCAAAGAGAAACACCCAAGATACATATTAATCAAACTGACCAAAATTAAGACAAAGAGAAAATATTGAAAGCAGCTGGGGAAAAGAAACAAATAACATACAAGGGAACCCTAAGTTTATCAGCAGATTTTTTTTTTTCCAGCAGAAACTCTGCAGGCCAGAATGGAGTGGCATGATATACTTAAAGTGATGGAAGGCAAAAACCTCATACCAAGATTACTCTACCCAGCAAGGCTCTCATTCAGATTTGAAGGAGAAATCAAAAGCATTATAGACAAGCAAAGCTAAGATAATTCAGCACACTAAACCAGTCTTACAACAAATACTAAAGGAACTTCTCTAAGTGGAAAAGAAAAGGACTTAACCAGAAACAGAAATATTATAAATGACAAGGCTCACTGGTAAAGGCATACATATAGTAAAGGTTGGAAATCATCCACACACAAATATGCTACTAAAATCAGAAATCATGAGAAGAGGAGAGTATAAAATGCAGGACAATGGAGATGCACTTGCAATTAAGAGACAAATAAATTGCACTTAGAACAATCACATATATATATATGTATATATATGTGATATATATATGTATATATGTGATATATATATGATATATATATATATATATATATATGGTTGATCACATTCTGGGCCACAAATCAAGCCTTGAAAACTTTTAGAAAATTGAAATCATATCAAGCATCTTTTCCGACCACAATGCCATATGACTGGAAATCAACTACAAGAAAAAAACTGCAAAAACACAAACACATGGAGACTAAATAACATGCTACTAAACAACCAATGGATGACTGAAGAAATCAAAGAGGAAATTTTAAAATACCTAGCAAATGACAACAAATACACAACAATCCAAAACATATGGGATGCAGCAAAAGCAGTTCTAAGAGGGACCTTTATAGTAATACAAGCCTATATCAGGAAACAAGAAAAAGTTCAAATAAACAACATAACTTTACATCTAAAGCAACTAGAGAGAGAAGAACAGACAAGACCGAAAGTTAGCAGAAAGAAAGAAATCATAAAGATCAGAGCAGAAATAAATGAAATAGAAACAAAACCATAGAAAAAAATCAATGCAACTAAAAGCTGGTTCTTTGAAAAAAATCAACAAAATTGATAAGCCCTTAGGCAGACTTATCAAGAAAAAATGAGAGAAAACTCAAATCAATAAAATTAGAAATGAAAAAGAAGTTACAATGGACATCACAGAAATATAAAGGATCATAAGAGACTACTATATGCAAATAAAATGGACAACTTAGAAGAAATGGAGAAGTTCTTAGAACAGTACAATCTTCCAAGACTAAAACAAGATGAAATAGGAAAGATGAATGGACCAATCACAAGCACTGAAATTGAAACTGTGATTTAAAAAACTTCCAACAAACTCAAGTCCAAAACCAGTTGGCTTCACAGGCGAATTCTATCAAACATTTAAAGAAGAGCTAACATCTATCCTTCTGAAACTATTCCAAAAAAACTGCAGAGGAAGGAATACTCCCAAACTCATTCTATGATGTTGTCATCACCCTGATACCAAAACCAGACAAAGATACCATAAAAAAAGAAAACTACAGGCCAACATCACTGATGAACATAGATGCAAAAATCCTCAACAAAAAAACTTGCAAATCAAATCCAACAATACATTAAAAGATTGTACATCATGATCAAGTGGGATTTATCCCAGGGATACAAGGATTCTTCAGTATCCACAAGTCAATCAGTGTGATACACCGCATGAGCAAACTGAAGAATAAAAACCATATGATCCTCTCAATAGATGCAAAAAAAGCTTTTGACAAAATCCAACACCCATTTCTGATAAACACCCTCCAGAAAGTGAGTATAGAAGGAAACTACCTCAACATAATAAAGGCTGCATATGACAAACCCAGAGCTAATATCATTCTCAATGGTGAAAAGCTGAAAGAATTCCCCCTGACATCAGGAACAAGACAAGGATGTCCACTCTCACCTCTACTATTCAGCATAGTTTTGGGAGTTCTAGCCAAGGTAATCAGAGAAGAAAAAGAAATAAAAGGAATCCAAAATGGAAAGGAAGAAGTAAAACTATCACTGTTTGCAGATGACATGATACTATACCTAGAAAATCCTAAAGACTCTACCAGAAAACTGTTAGAGCTCATTAGTGAATTTGGCAATGTCGCAGGAAACAAAATTAATACACAGAAATCAACTGCATTTCTATGTACTAACAACAAAAGATCAGAAAGAGAAATCAGGGAAACAATCCCATTTACCATCACATCAAAAATACTTAGTAATAAATCTACCTAAAGAGACAAAAGACCTACACTCTGAAAACTATAAGACACTGATGAAAGAAATCAAAGGTGAGACAAACGGAAAGACATAACATGTTCTTGGATTAGGAGAATCAATATTATCAAAATGACTATACTACCCAAGGCAATCTACAGATTCAAAGCAATCCCTATCAAATTACCAAGGACACTTTTCACAGAACTAGAACAAAATGTTATAAAGTTTGTTTGGAAGCACAAAAGACCCAGAATAGCCAAAGCCATCCTGAGAAAGAAAAATGGAGCTGGAGGAATCAGGATCCCTGACTTCAGACTGTAATACAAAGCTATAGTCATCAAAACCAGAAGGTATTGGCACAAAAACAGAAAAATAAATCAGCAAAACAGGATAGGGAGCCCAGAATTAAACCCACACACCTATAGTCAACTAATCTATGACAAAGGAAGCAAGAATATACAATGGAGAAAAGACAGTCCCTTCAATAAGTGGTGCTGGCAAAACTGGACACCCACATGTAAAGGAATGAAATTAGAAACCATACACAAAAATAAACACAAAATGGATTAAAGACCTAAATATAAGACTGGACACTATAAAACTCTTAGAGGAAAACATAGGCTAAACACTCTCTGACATAAATCACAGCAATATCTTCTCATATCCACCTCCTAAGAGCAATGACAATAAAAACAAAAATAAATGGGACCTAATTAAACTTACAAGTTTCTGCACAGAAAAGGAAACCCTAAACAAAATGAAAAGACAACCCACAGAATGGGAGAAAATATTTGCAAATGAAGGGACTGACAAGGGATTAATCTTCAAAATTTATAAATACCTCCTGCAGTTCAATACCAAAAACAAACAACCCCATCAAAAAATGGGCAGAGGGTCTAAACAGACAATTCTCCAAAGAAGATGTACAGATGGCCAAAAAACACAGGAAAAGATGTTCAACATCACTAATCATTAGAGAAATGCTTATCAAAACTACTGAGGCACCACCTTACACCAGCCAAAATGGCCATTATCAAAAAGTCTACAAAAAATAAATGCTGGAGAGGGTGTGGAGAAAAGGGAACTCTATTACACTGTTGGTGGGAATGTAAATCGGTGCAACCACTATGGAAAACAGTATGGAGATTCCTCAGAAAACAAAAAATAGAATTACCATTTGATCTAGCAATCCCACTCCTTGGCATCTATCCAGAGAAAATCATGACTTGAAAAGATACATGTACTCCAATGTTCATTGCAGCACTATATACAATAGCCAAGACAAGGAAACAACCTAAATGTCCATTGATAGAGGAGTGGATAAAGAAGATGTGGTACATAAACACAATGGACTATTACTCAGCCATTAAAGGAAAAGAAATAATGGCATCTGCAGCAACAAGGATGGACCTAGAAATTATCATGCTAAGTGAAATTAGTGAGACAGTGAGACACCAACATCATATGCTATTACTTACATGTGGAATCTTAAAAAAAGGACACAATGAACTTCTTTGCAGAACAGATACAGACTCACAGACTTTGAAAAACGTATGGTTTCCAAAGGAGACAGGTTGGGGGCTAGGGGGGTGGGCTAGGGGTTTGGAATGGAAATGCTATAAAATTGGGTTGTGATGATCATTGTACAACTATAAATGTAATAAAATTCATTAGGTTTAAAAAAACAGCTCTATTTATATATCCTAGCATGAAAATTAGATGAAACCAAGAAAATAATTCCATTTGCATTAGCATGAAAATGAAGTACTTGGGGATAAATTTTTGGACTATATACACTAAAAATTATAAATTATTGTTGAGAAAAATTAAAGACCTAGGTAGACGAGGAAATACTAGAAAACTCGATACAGTTAACATATAAATCCTCCCTTCCTAAATTGGCCCAAAGATTCAAAGCAATCCCAGTCAAAATCCCAGGAGGCTTCTTTTTAAAGGCTGATAAGTTGATTACAATATTTAGATGGACCTATAAAAGACCTAGAACAGTGAAAACAATTTTGAGAAAGAACAGTGTTATAGGACTTACACTACTGATTTCCAACTTATAGCTATATAATCAGAATAGGTGGCACTGGGCTAAGGATAGACATATACAGCAATGGACCAGAGAGACATCCCAGTAATGGATACATAAAGACAGATAATAGATAGATAGGTATGTAGATAGACAGACAGACAACTTGTTATTTACAAAGATGCTAAGCTAACTCTATGGGTAAAGGAGAGTCTTTTCAACAAATTGTTCTGGAACAACTGGAAATCCATACAGAAAAAAAATGAATTCAATCCTTGCCTCATGACACACACAAAAATAACCCAAAATGGCTCACAAAGCTACATGTTAAAATCATAGAGCTCCTAGAAGAAAACATAGGAGAAAATCTTTGAGACTTCAGAATAGGCAAATCCTGATTTGCTTTGGCCAACAAAATGTGAATGGATAAGAAGTAGAAGCTTTAAGAGTCAGGCTATGATTTAACATGTTCCCTTCCATGTTACCATGAAAGCATCTGTCCAAATGGAACCTCTGTCAGAGATCCTGATGATCATTTGTGGCCATGTAGCATGAGTGAGAGTTAAACTTTTGTTTTGTCAAACCACTAAGATTTGTTACTAAATCATATTGTGGCCCAATCAGTAATAGATGGATTGGTTACACAATTTATATGCTATTTTTTTTAGAAATGAAAGGCCTAATTGGGAAGGTTTTAATCTAGAAAACTGGCATATCATCATCTGAGAACTTCCATCCGGCATGAAGAAATGTGCTGTTACAGGTACAAGCGTCCATCCTCTGGGTAGTGCAAATAAAATGTGAAAAATATTACTAAAGAGTACCAAAAGAACAGTATGGAATCATTTCTAATGAACCACTGCTCTAAATTTTAAATCTCCAAACTTAAAGGCAACTGGGTACTAACAGCCATGATCTACCTTCTTACTAAACCTAACAAAAATTACAAAGAAATGAAAGGTCCATTGCAACCAACTGGCTTAAGGACTTAATTAAATGGCTTGGTTTTACATGGGGATTTAATTCCAAATATTACAATGACACACTCATTTTGTCCATTCATTGTCTTTGTAGGTAGCAAATAAATCAGTGTTTTTGACCCTGAACATTTCCCCTTTTTAACTGACGAATGGAAGTTAGAAATGGGATGCCAACATTTCACCATGAAGCTATCAATTTCCTTCCCAGAGTCTGATCCACACACATTCTAAAACATTAACACACAAAATTTAATCCAGGTATTTCTCTCCTTTCCCAAAATGCACACGTTGAGGCCGCTTTACCACAACCAGGATCATCTAATTTTGCATGTGGAGCTTGTTAAGTGCTGAGCCAACAGAAAAGTCAGCCTGATGGGAAGAAGAAAAAAAGCTGTGTTGCTCTATGACCATGGCCAGTAGATTGCATTCAGTTAACTTCTTTCAGGCATAATCCATCACTGACAGAGCCAATTTGTTAATGCACATTCTCTGGCTGAATTAAGCCACAGACCTGCTGCCCAGCATACCATTATATCCATAGACATGCCAAATAATACTCCTTTTTCAGTTGGGCAACCCAAACTAAAAATCCCTCAAAGACATTTATAAACTGCTTACTTCACCATATCTATTGGTCAGATCTGTTTATAACCACTCAAAGAACATTTCTGAGCACTCAGTAATCATAATATTGGGGCTTTTTACAAAGTAAGAAGACTTCTGTTATAGCACAATGACTATGTAATAGGTTTATCACAAAAATATGTTTCCCTTACATGCACAAATAACCTTTTATATAAAACAATAATAATAACAATTCTCAAAACATTTATTCAACTGGAACTAACAATGTTTTATTCTTGCCATTTAAACTCTTTAAACTTTACATCTGCCTAGAATGGGGAAAACTGAAATATTTTTAAGTCCTAAAAAGCAAAGACTCAGAACCCATAACCCAAAAATTAAAGGACTGATTTTGCTGTTTGTCTCATGAGTTTTTTAATTTTTTTTAACATTTGAATAAATACTTTTTAAGTTGCTATGGTATTTCAGTATGATGTTATGACAAGGAGATATCACAATCAAGAATACTTGCAGTACATTAAATGAAACCTTATATATTTTTAAACTCCTATCAGTGTCCTAAATGTTATAGGATCCCTGGCTTGTTGGCTTGTGAAGGCTGTGATAACCAAGGCATATCATGGCATTTTAAACCAAAATTTAAACTGAAATTAAACAAGAAATCTGTTTTTCACCAAAATCCCTGCCTGTTATTAAACTGGGCCATTCATATTCATTTCAGGGTCAACACAAGTAAAAATTCAAATTATTAGGTTCTTTCATGATGGAGTATTGTCCCGAGCATACAACACTGAAGAGAGATATCATTTCCTTTGAATTCTTTTTCACGAGTGTCTGCTTCAGAGATCAGCAAAGATCTACACAGATAGCAAACACATGTTAATATTTATAATTTCCAGTTATCACTCTAGAGTCTGGGTCACAAAAATGAGTAAGACACAATCCTGGTCTCAAGTTGCTTATAATCTAGTAGAGGAAACATACTGTAATAATGCAAAGATAAAGGCATTGTCCTGGTCTTATTACAGTATCCATTTGCCAGGTATAATACAAGATTGGTTCTTGGCTAGGCCATCTTACTTATATCAAGTATAACTATAAAAGTGTTCAATAGTACATTTTAAACAAAACATTTTTATTTTGTATATTTTATTTTGTTTAATCTAAAAACCTATTTAAGGAGTTCCCATCGTGGCTCAGTGGTAACAAACGCTACTAGTATCCATGAGGATGCAGGTTCAATCCCCGGCCCCACTCAGGGGGTCAGGGATCCAGCATTGCTGTGAGCTGTGGTATAGGTCATAGATACAGCTTGGATCCCGTGTTGCTGTGGCTGTGGCATAGGCTGGCAGCTATAGCTCTGATTCAACCCCTAGCCTGGGAACTTACATATGCCAAAGGTGCAGCCCTAAAAAGCAAAAATAAAATATATAAAATTAAAATAAAATTAAAATAAAACCTATTTAAACCTATTTATTTTCTTGTTTTTTTCATAAACCAATGTTTATTTTTAAAAAGTGATTCTTGCAAAGATCTGTCAATACTCAAAATTATCTTTTTGCCAGGTCCTAAAGGCTTCATGCTACAGCAGAATTGGGCCATTTGCTTTACCCAAATCTTAGAAAATGGGGCTAAGGGACAAGTGAGAATGTATTATCTGAAGGCTGATCCACAAGATATCATTAATAGATACAGTTCAAGGAACATTTTAGGTACCACCAGCTTACATATCAATCAGCATAAAACGCATTTTCTTCTGAGCTAGTCTAACCCCATCTTCCCTTATAGGCTTATGTCACACACAAGCCAGATTAAAACAGTCACCTGATCCATTGATAGCAAGCATAGTATTTTTTGAAGTATATTAACAGGCTTTCTCTTTTACATAACCATATAGACATCCTAACGTATACACCTTCCTTGAAAAATGGGGTGAGAAGATGAGGATTGTTGCAGCATTATTATAAAGAGAAATAAAGGAATTCTCATTGTGGCTCAGCAGGTTAAGAATCCAACTAGTATCCATGAGGATGCAGGTTTTATCCCTGGTTTCGCTCAGTGGTTTAAAGGATCTGGTGTTGCTGTGTGAGCTGTGGCATAGGTCGCAAACACAGTTTGGATCTGTGGCGTAGGCCGGCAGCTCCAGCTCCTATTCGACCCCTAGCCTGGGAACTTCCTTATGCCACAGGTGTGGCTGGAAAAAAAGCAAAAAAGTAATCACCTGTGCCACAAAATAGAATTTTCATGTCAACAGGATAGGAAATAGTCTTGAAAGTCAGGCTTTATACGAGAACAAAGGATTCTTTAAATTCCTTTTCCTTTTTCTCCCTGTTTAATGAGTGAAGAGGCAGATCTGGCTGACTCATCAGAGATTTTTACAAAAAAGAAGTCCTGAAAAAAAAGGCAAGTGTAAAAGCCTGTTCCTCCCTTTGCCAATGGCTTTGGGGAAGAGGAAGGCAGAGGGAAGGGAAGCTGCAAAAGAAAGGCATTTCCTGACCTAACCTCTCCAGGCTGAAGTCCCAGAGGCGGGGACAAAATCTTTTCAGTAAGATAAAAGGAATGTTGAGGGCAAAGGGGCTCTTTGCCCTTTAGGACTCAGGAGCAAAAACCACTGGGCAAGGCAACACTATACTAATACAGCACAGCCCCAGAGTAAAGGAGGCAGAAAAAGAAATGCAGAAAGATGGCCTAATTATCATCCCTAATCTCTGATTTGGCAGAGTAAACCCAAAGATTTCACATACTGAGGAAAGAATGATAAGTTAAGAGGAGAGCAGTCATGGTGGGGCTTTATGATGAGGAGCCAGGAAACCCATAGAAGAGGCTAGAGGAGGCAGCCAGGGTTCTCTGAGTTCATGGCAGAGACTTGAGACAAAGGCAGCAGCAGTGAGAGCCAAGGTAAAGCCATGCCAAATAGAAGGAAGCCAAGTTCCTGTCCTGGCTCAGCCATTAATGAACCCGACTTGCATCCACGAGGACCCAGGTTCAATCCCTGGCCTAGCTCAGTGGGTTGAGGATCTGGCATTGCCGTGAGCTGTGGTGTAGGTTGCAGACACGCCTTGAATCCCGAGTTTCAGTGGCTGTGGCGTAGCCCGGTGGCGGCTACAGCTCTGATTGGTCCCCTAGCCTGGGAACCTCCATATGCTGCAGGTGTGGCCCTGAAAAGACAAAAAGACAAAAAAAAAAATTTAATCACCATTTTTCAGAAGTAGTGGTGAGGGAGTTCCCATAGTGGCTCAACAGGTTAAGGACCTGACGTAGTCTCCATGAGGACACATGGTTTGATCCCTGGCCTCACTCAGTGGGTTAAGGATCCAGTGTTGCTGTGGCTGTGGTGTAAGCCAGCAGCTATATAGCTCAATTCGACCCCTAACCTGGGAATTTCCATTTGCTGTGTGTGTGGCCATAAAAAAAAAAAATACTGGAGAGCCTTGTTCCACCTCTACATGGATTAAGTTTTACTCAAATTATAAGCAGAGAATACACCAGTGGGACTCCCTTAGTTCCTCTTACAGCCCACAGTATTTCTCTCTAACCTCTTTCTCATAAACCCCAAGCTGAGATTCCTTCACATAAATCCTTTTTTTTTTTCTGTCTTTTTAGGGCCACACCCACAGTAAATGGGTGTTCCCATGCTAGAGGCTGAATCAAAGCTGTAGCTGCCAGCCTACACCACAGCCATTGCAACACAGGATCCGAGCCACCTCTGCGACCTACACCACAGTTTATGGCAATGCCAGATCCTTTAACCCACTAAGCAAGGTCCAGGATCAAACCTGATCCTCATGGATACTAGTCAGGCTCCTTAACACTGAGCCACAACAGGAACTCCCTGTAAATCCCTTTTTACATCTTATAATCACAAAATTATTCTAGATATGATCACAAGATTATTCAGGATCAAACTTTCTTTACCAAAAGTCTACCATTTATAGTTCATAATTTCAGTAGTGTCTCTATATTTTTTGTTAAAAATATAAGAAGGACTTGAAAAACTTATTTTTGCTTCAAACTCAAATCAATAAAGCTAACCAAACTTTACAGCAGACTTGAGACTATTATCAGTTACTGAATTTTAAGACTTGAGACTATAAAGATCCCTTAAGATCAGGGACCTTATCTTATTCATCTTTGTGATCTCAATGACTATCACTCTACTTAGAACATGATGACAAAAAAAAAAAAAAGGAGTTCCCGTCGTGGCGCAGTGGTTAACGAATCCGACTAGGAACCATGAGGTTGCGGGTTCAATCCCTGCCCTTGCTCAGTGGGTTAACGATCCGGCGTTGCCGTGAGCTGTGGTGTAGGTTGCGGATGCGGCTCGGATCCCGCGTTGCTGTGGCTCTGGCATGGGCCAGCGGCTACAGCTCCGATTCGACCCCAGCCTGGGAACCTCCATATGCCATGGGAGTGGCCCAAGAAATAGCAAAAAAAAAAAAAAAAAGAACATGATGAATGTTCTTTAAACACTTATTGATGTGAACAGCTGACCTTAACCTGTTTATACATTAACATTTTCAAATAATATCATGACACAGGATGACTCCAATATTTTGCCCAAGGAATGACACTTTTAATAAATTTTTAAAGGGGATAGTGATATTCCTTAAAAAGTTAAACACAGAATTATCATATGATCCAGTAATTCTACTCCAAAAGAGTTGAAAGCAGGGACCCAAACATATATTTGTACATGAATGTTCAGAGTAGCATTAATCACAATAGCTAAAAGATGGAAACAATCCAAGAGTCCACTGACAGATGAATGAATACACAAAATATGATCAGATATAATTCAGTCATAAATAGGAATGAAATTTTCTTACATGTTACAATATGGTTAAATCCTGGAAAATTTTATAAGTGAAATAAGCCAGATAAGAGGGGACAAATATTGCATGATTCAACTATATGAGGTACTGAGAATAGTCAGATTCATAAAGAAAATAGAATAGAGGTCTCTAGGGCTAGGGGGAGAAGGAATGAAGAGACTGTTTAATGGGTACAGAGTTTCTCTTCGAGCTGATGAGAAAGTTCTGGAAATGGATAGTGATGATGGTTATACAACATTGTGAATGTACTTAATGCCACTGAACTGTGCACTCAAAACTGGTTAAAATGGCAAATTTTATGTTATGCATATTATACCACAATAAAAAATTAAATATTAAAATAATACTTAATAAGGTGCTTTGTAATAGGTACCCTACAAAGGGAAGGCGCCAAGGCATACATGCTGTGTAAATTACATATTTTACTTACTGATGTGGAACTCCAACAGAAACAAAGACTAATCTATTAAAGCATAAACAAGTAAAATTTAAAATAGAGACCAATGATGATTCCTTTATCAGAAGCCTTAGCAATTTATAAAGTAGTTTCAGGGCAATGAATATTTTGTTCTTACTTAGAGGTAAACTGAATAAGAATGGGTAAAAATATGCTGTCACTACAGAGTCTCAAATAGCTGTAAAATGATACTTGCTAAAGATTCATAATTAGATAAATATTTTTAAAGTCATTAGATTCATTTTGTAATGAGTACCTTAACAAGTGAATATTAAAATATACTTTATTTGAACTTAAAAATATGAAGGAATATGGTGAAAACAAGCAATTAGAACACTAAGTCCTCTAAAGAGTTAAAATAAGCTGTAATCTTTGAACAGCCACCCTCTGGAACTGTGTCTTCATAAATTTGATTCATTTATAGAGTGTTTTTGATGATAGGCAATTCTTTGTTGAAAGTTAAGTGCTCTTTTATATGAATAAATAAAGAAGGCTTTGGTTTGAACTAATACATTATTTTGACAAATGTTTATTGGAAACCCAATTATGGGTTCATAAATCAGGGTTCTCTGTGGACCATCAGGTGAGCTCACCAATGCCATCAGATGTCATGGTACATACCAATAGGGTAATTAAAACAACTCCATGGAATGCTGTCCCTCTCCTACACAATGACAAAAGGAAAAATAGCTTATTATCTTTAACTTAAACTTACTAAAAATGCTTCTGCAGGATGTCATGAGCATACCTTCAAAGAAAAATAATTCTTTGTTTTCTATTTACTGTTGGATTAAAATGATAAGGTCAAGAATGATGTATGATCTGTCAGACAGATGATTTTCAAACATTCCTCACAACAAGAAAGAAAAAACACATCTGCATATATCCCATTCCTAAACTAGGTCCTTAGAAGAGTTACTCATTTTTCTTTTTTTCCTTCCTTTCCTTCCCTTCCCTTCCTTCCCCCCTACTCCCCTTTTTAAATAGCTGTTATTCCCTGAAGAAGTGAGTCCTATTAACAATGTTTCATGTACCCAGGCCAGTGCACATTCAGCTGTATATTAAATGGACGTGAGTTGGATGAAAATTCCATGATAAAAGCTTATATTCTTGATTACCAAAAAGAAAATGGTTGGCAAGACAATTCTGGCAGAACAACAAACTCTTTACAACTGAAAATTGGAAAGGCTTTTTACTCTAAACATTTTTCCCTATATAGCCCAAATGGACCAATAATGAAAAGGGAAGGGATGAAGTATTTAATGAAAGCAGGCATTTGCATATTATAGCCAAGAGTAGGAAATTATCTTGACATTTGATTTTCTAATCCCAGTGAAAGATGTAGAAAAATCAGATCTGAGGGATTAGTACAAACCTAAGAATTCTTTCTTGCCAATATTGCCAAATTTGTTAAAACTATCTCTAACTATTTTAAATCTTTTCCTTGTTATAAGTCCTTAGCTGACTCAGCTTTGCTTCTTATGTAGGCAAAGTATCCTTCCCTTTTAGAAAGAATGATATGTATTATTTAAGAGAATTGAGTGTATTTCACGGTGGAAACAGAAATTTTGTTTTCCTGTACAATACAGTTAAAAAGCACCCCTGCTCTTTTTGTTTACATATCACTATCTTAGCAGTGGAATCTCAAGGATTCCTTGAGGAATCCTGTCACAGATTGCTAGACAGACCTGTAAATAACTCATTCTAAACAATCACAAGTAACACGGGCCAGCACATCAGAGATTTGCTTTCGACCAGCCAGGCATCTCCACATGAAGTGCCAGTAGGGTAAGGCCACACATGCAGAGCTCTGCTATTACTCTTTTACTGCGCTGCCCAAGCCTGCTGGCTTGGCTATTGCTGATAATATAAACAAGAGGGTGAGTGACAACTTAAAATGCTAGCTGTTGAGCTACTCTAATCTTAAACCCAAGAAATTATGTCATCAAGACTGACTTAAAAAGAACACTGTCTAAATACAGCTGTTATTTGTGAAAGACAAAAAAATGTTTCCACTGTGCCATAGAAAAGTGTTCAGAAAGAAATGAACTGGGATCTGGGTCTCCTAGAGCATCCTGGATTCAAATTATCTGAGCAGCTCCACATAAAGACATTATATTTAAATGGGTGACTGAAGGCCCCTGAATTCCCACACTGAATCAAAAGACTCTTGTATTGGCTTGAGTTGTATGAATCTTCATAATACCAGGTTAGTGGACAGTTGTCAAGAACAACACACTGCTATGAATAGTGGCATGTCAGCACGAAGAGCTCCATTGAATCACACCCCAGTGAAACTGAGAATTATTAAAAAGCAAGTACACCTCTGGAAACAATCTTAAGTGTAATAGGCAAATGAAGAAACATCTATTCAAGAAAACCTAAGGAAGTTTCTATAAGAAAGGCGAGACTCTACAGTATTTGAATCAAGACCACTCTCCCCACCCCACATCCTACACAACAAGGCAGACACTCCACTTAAAATTCCTGCAGCCAGGAACACAGGGCTCCCTCTTAGGGTCTCCTTCCAGAGAGTTAGCAAGACTTCACTATTCCTCATCTTGCACCAGCTGCCTGTTTCTAGGGATAAGCCCCAGGCAAGTGCAGTCAAGACGTGGTAGCTCCCTACTTTCACCCAATTCCCACTTGTGGAACTAAGGCTTCCTTAGTGGAAGTCTCACCCAGAAAGAGCTTGCCATCATAACCACACACACCTCTGGAACCCTGGCTCAAAGATTTTAGCTGGGGGAGAAGCAGTCATAAAACAGCTCCTGATTTCTTTCCACAGAAACTGACTTCATTTGTAAGAGAGCCCGAAGAAATTTAACCTAAGAGCACTCTCAAAAACAGTGGAGGCTGTGGTGAAAGGCAATTGGGAGGATATTTATGTGTCTAATGAAGTAAAAACCCAGACTCTAGGCTGGCTAATTTGCAGGAGAAAACTGGGAAATAAGACAGCTGAGAGGAGTCCTCCTGGGATCAGAACAAATATCAAACACTGATCTCAGAAGTTATTCTGTCCAAAGGACTATAAATTGATTGGATTCATTTGTAGAGGAATTTATATTCCAAGGCATTTTTTTGTAAAAAAAAAAAAAAAAAGGAACTAGCCAACACTTAGTAGTTTTAACAGATGAGTGTGGTCAGGGACAGGGTGGAAAAGAGTCCTACCAGTGCTGCTATCATCCCAAAGTGACTGTGAGCAAATCTAAAGCTATGCCTCCCTGAGAATCAGCATCAGAGTCTTAACCCAGGGTGGAGAAAAGAGGAAAGATCAACTTCACTAAAATAATCCAGCCAATCACCAAACAAACAAGCAAATAACAATAACAAACCCCAGAATGAGGGGACCAGTATCCACAGTAGCTACAATATATTACTTAAAATGTTTAATTACCAATAAAAATCATGAAACATACTCCAAAAAAGATAAAATCAGGCAGTAGAAACTTCCTAAGAGAGCAACCAGACATCTGATTCAACATAAAAACTTTTCAAAGTAACCATTATAGATATGTTCACAGAACTAAAGAAAATCATTTTGAAAGAAGTAAAAGAAAGAATATTGACAATGATGTAAAATAGAGAATATCAATAAAGAGTCAGAAATCAGTGTTCCTGTCATGGCGCAGGGGAAACGAATCCGACTAGGAACCATGAGGTTGCAGGTTCAATCCCTGGCCTTGCTCAGTGGGTTAAGGATCTGGCATTGCCATGAGCTGTGGTATAGACTGCAGATGTAGCTCAGATCTAGTGTTGCTGTGGCTGTGGTGTAGGCCAGCGGCTACAGCTCCAATTGGACCCCTAGCCTGGGAACTTCCATATGCCACAGGTGTGGCCTTAAAAGGACAAAAGACAAAAAAAAAGTCAGAAATTATTTTTAAAAAGAACCAAATGGAAATTCTGGTGTTAAAAGTGAAATAACCAAAAAAAAATTCCTAGAAGGGATCAACAACAGATTTGAACTGGCAGAAGAAAGAACTGGTAAACTTGAAGACAGGAGAAACTATGTAAGCTAAAGAACAGAGAGGATAATGAATGAAGAAAAATAAATAGAGCTTCAGAGAAATGTGAGAAACCATTAAGCACATCAACATACAGATAAAACAGTACCAGAAGGAGAGGAGAAAGAAGATCAGTGACAAAGTGGGATTTATTCCAGGGATTCAAGATTGGTTTAGCATCTGAAATCAATTAAAGTAATACATCATGTCAATAGAACAAAAACAAGAATAACATAAATCATCTCAACCACATAATCATCTCAAAAGAATGTGAAAAAAATACATCATCCCTTCATGACAAAAACATTAAACAAACTAGACATAGAAGGGAACTTCTTCAACCTGATCAAGAGCATTTATGAGTAACCCACAGCTAACGTCATGATTAATGGTGAAAGACTGAACTCTTTCCCCCTAAGATAAGGAGCAAGACAAGCATTCTACACAACATTGTAAATCAACCGTACTTTAATAAAATAGAATAAAAGTCATGTCTGCTCTCACCACTCTCTATTCACCATTGTACTGAGAGTACTAGCTAAGGCAATCAAGTACGAAAAAGAAAGAGCATCCAAATTTGAAGTGAAAGAATAAAATTATCTCAAATTGTAGATGACATGCTCTTGTATACAGAAAATCCTAAGGTACCACTAAAAAGCCATTAGAACTAATAAATGAGTTTAACAAGGTTGCAGGATACCAAATCAATACATGAAAATCAGTTGTATTTCTATACACCAGTAATGAACAATCTGAAAATAAAAATCAAGAAAATTCTACTAACAATAGCATCAAAAAGAATAAGATATTTAGGAGTAAATTTAACAAAAGAGGTGTAAAATTTATACTCTGAAAATTATATAACATAGCTGAAAGAGATCTGATCTAAATAAATTTAAAAAATACCATGCTCAAAGGACTGGAAGACTTAACATTGTAAAATGGAAATATTGCAGTTCCCATCGTGACACAGTGGTTAACAAATCCGACTAGGAACCATGAGGTTGTGGGTTCGATCCCTGGCCTTGCTCAGTGGGTTAAGGATCCGTCATTGCCATGAGCTGTGGTGTAGGTTGCAGACGCGGCTCGGATCCCGCGTTGCTGTGGCTCTGGCGTAGGCCCGTGGCTACAGCTCCAATTAGACCCCTAGCTTGGGAACCTCCATATGCCGTGGGAAGCATCCCTAGAAAAGGCAAAAAGACAAAAAAAAAAGGAAATGTTTCCCAAACTAGTCTTCCTATCAAAATCCCAGCTGACTTCTTTGTAGAGACTGACAAGCTGATCTTAAAATTCATGTGGAATTGCAAAGGATCCATAATAGCCAAAACAATCCTGATAAAGAATAACTAGAAAGACTCACACTTCCCAATTTTAAAACTTACTACAAAACAACAGTAAGCACAACAGTATAATATTAGCACAAGGACAGAAATATAGGCCAAGAGAATAGAATCAAGAGTCCAGAAATAATTCTATATCTGTTTAGCCAACTGATTTTCAACAAGGTGCCAAGACCAGTCAACGGACAAAGAATAGTCTTCTCAACAAACAGTGCTGGGACAAGTGGATAGCCATGTATAAAGAATGACACTAGATTCTTACTTGACACCATATATAAAAATTAACTCAAAATGTATTGGGGACATCAATGTAAGAACAAAAACTATAAAACTCAGGATAAAGTACACAGGCAAATATTCATGACCTTAGATTTAGCAAAGGAGTCTTAGATATAACACCCAAAAAATGAATAGCAAAAGAAAAAAATTGATAAATTGCATATCATCAAAATTTTTTTTAAAATGTGCTTCAAAAAACACCATCAAGGAATGAGATCAAATGCTTTCATTTTTCTGTCTTTTTTTTTTTTGTCTTTTTTTCTAGGGCCGCACGTGCGGCATATGGAGGTTCCCAGACTAGGGGTCTAATCGGAGCTGTACCCGCCAGCCTACGCCATAGCCATGGCAATGCGGGATCTGAGCCGCATCTGCAACCTACACCACAGCTCACAGCAATGCCAGATCCTTAACCCACTGAGCAAGGCCAAGGATCAAACCCACAACCTCATGGTTCCTAGTCAGATTTGTTAACCACTGAGACACAACAGGAACTCCAGAGATCAAATGCTTTCAATTGATAAAAAGACTTGAATCTAGACTATATAAAGAACTTTCACAAGTCAGTAATAAAAGACAAATAACCCATTTAAAAAATAAAGACTCTGAATACATATTTCTCCAAAGAAGACATACAAATGGCCAATAACAAATATATGAAAGGATACCTGCCATTAGGGAAATATAAATCAAAACCACAATGAGATACCATTTCTACCCACTATAGTGGCTAGTATAAAAAAGTCAGATACCAACTGTTGGCAAAGCTGTGGAGGGATTGGAACTGTCATCCACTATTGACAGGGGTGTAAAATGGCATAGCTGCTTTGAAAAATAGCCTGGCAGTTCTTCAAACAATTAAACATAGAGTTACCATATGACTCAGCAATTCCACTCCTAGGTATATACCCAAGAGAAATGAAAACATATGTCTACCCAGAAACTTGTACCAAATGTTTATGGAAGCATTATTAATAATAGCCAAATAGTGGAAACAACCCAAATGTCCATTAATGAACAACCAGATAAACAAAATGTGGTCTAGTCATACAATGGAATATTATTATACATAAAAAGAAAAGAAGTACTGATACATGCCACAACATAAATGAACCTTGAAAACATTATGTTAAATGAAAGAAGCCAATCACAAAAGACCACATAATACTACATGATTCCATTCACATGAAAGTCCAGAATAGGCAAATCTATAGAGATAGAACGTAGATTAGTGGTTGCCTAGAGCTGGGAGCTGAGACAAAGGATGTGTATTTATAGAGAAAGAGATTCATTATAAGGAATTGGCTCATGCAACTATGGAGGCTGGTAAGTCCAAAATTTTCAGGGTGGCTGACAGGTTGGAGACCCAAGATGAGCTCATTCTGTAGTTCAAGTCCAAAGGCCAGAATTTTCTCTTGCTCGGGGGAGGTCAGTCTTTTTGTTTTATTCAAGCTTCAACCATTGGGTGAGGACCACCCATGTTATGGAGAACAATCAGCTGACTCAGAGTCCAAGGTTAATCTTATCCAAAAACATCTTCATAGAAATGTCCAAAATAATATTTGACCATGTATCTGGGCACTGTGACCCAGCCAAATCTATGCATAAATTAACCATCATAGGAGTGATAGATAAAGGTACTGAAGTTCTTTTTGAGGTGATGGAAATGTTCTAAATTTGACTGTGGTAAGAGTTGAACATGTCTGTGAATATACTAAAACTGTATACTGTACATTTTTAAGTAGGTGAATTGTATGTGATTTCTATCTCAATTAAGCTGTTTTAAAAAAAAGATTACCACAGTAATCTTCTCACAATTTTTTAAAAAGTGCTTTTCATCCACAGGTCACCAAAAAACACAAATCACTCTCTGAAGCAGTGATCAATCCACGGAGAAACAGTTACTTACTAATAAGCCTTATCCTACCACAGTACTGAACACATAGACAGCCCTCAGAAGTACACGCTGAGGGACTGATTCATTGCCCCAAAGAGAAATCTGATGACTTCCCTAGAGTCTGGGGAATAAGATATATTCACTTTTCCAGGGCTTCAGAAAACGTAATAGTATTCTGTTGCTATTAGAAACCCCTGAAAATTCTATGCAACATCCTCTGAGGAACACAGAAATACAATCCCTGATCTACGTAAGCTTACAGTCTAGTTAACAAGCATACCACTAGACACGAAACAAACACCATAAGTAAAACTGATGTTTAACCTTAAAGCAACCATAACTGTAATTAATCCAGAAAAAAAATGAGCAACACTACGTAACAACAAATATTTAATGAAACCCTACCATTCACTAAGCGCATGCACACATACACATACCACACATATTCATGTATACTTCTAAAGGCCAGAAAATTATTTGCAATTTAAGCTTCATCTTGATCTCATTACTAACTAGTTGTATTTAGCAGTCCCTGTAGATTATATTTTCTACAAATCAAGAACACTTAACCACACAAGAAAAAACTAATGAAAAACTAAGATGTTATATGCAAAAAAAAATTATATTTTGTCACAACTCCAAATTTTTAATATGAGTATTGCTATTTTATACATGTGGAAGCAATTTTACAAAGGTATAATAAAGTCATCAAACACATACACTGCATACTTGTGAAAGTCTACCAAAAATAGAAAATTTCAGAGATAGTTACCATCTTATAAGTTATATCTCCATTTTATAAACACTATCACATATAGTATATCGCTGTTTTTTCACAACAGCCCAGAGAGATAGTTGTAATTCTATAATTCTCATTCTAACCTACAGAAACTGAGACTTAGAGCAATTAGATCATCAAGGTCATCCAGGTAATAATATAAGGCAAGGAAACAAAATAAGTTTTTGGACTTTCAAAGCAAAAAGAAAATATAATGATAATCCTGCAAATTACCTCTTTTGATTTTTCTCTAATCCTTTTCATCCATCAAAACAATATATCTAGGAGAAAAGAATTACAAATTCCCTATACTCTGTGGATCTCTATGTTCTGTGGATTGAGGTGTAGTGTATACTTAGTTTAATATTTTTAAAAAGCACTTTGGTCTCACTTTCCCAAAATAAAAGGCATACATCTTAAAACAATAAATACCACTTAGTAGAATTATTTCCATAACAAACTAAACCTATTATCAAAACGTAGTCTCTATGGGAAACCCCCAAAACTTCCAGGTATATCTGTAAACTCCAACTTAGAAAAGTCCAACTTTTAATTTATTGTGATCATGAAATGGGCATCAGCCAGAATTAGAGTTGCATTATATCTCTACGACCCACACCATCACAAAGACAAGCTTTGATTTATACTACAATTGAGAAGGAGCCTCAAGATACTGTACAGGAAATTAACATTTGGCCTGGGTTTTCTTATGGTTTGTGGTAATACTCTAGCTGATAGCATACACCAAGGAACCTATGAAGTAGCATATCCAATTTGTCTGTGGTTCCATTGCCCTCTAGTGGCTATTTTACTGGTTATTAGTAGTGATACTAGCTTTCAAAAGTCAGCAAAAAAAGTTCTCAAAGCCCAGTGGGTGGGCAGACCAGCAGCATTAGCAACATCCAGGAACTTCTTAGATTTACAAATTTAAAGGCCCACCCAAGACCTACTGAAAAGAAACTCTACGGATGGTGCCCAGCAATAATTTTTCATGGACCTTCCAGGTGATTCTAATGCAAACTAACATTTGAGAATCACTAGTAAGGAACACAATCTATTTGTATTTGAAGTAAATATGTCCAGTTCCCATTGTGCCTCAGCAGACAGGAATCTATTATCCATGAGGATGCGGGTTCAACCCCTGACCTTGCTCTGGGTTTAAGGATCTGGCGTTGCCATGAGCTGTGGTATAGGTTGCAGATGCCGCTCGGATCCCGGGTTGCTGTGACTGTGGTGTAGGGCAGAGACTACAGGTCCAATTTGACCTCTATCCTTGGAACCTCCATATGCAGCCCTGAAAGACAGAAAAAAAAATGGGTAAATATGAAAGTACATAGGTCATGATTAACTTTATGTGTTAACTTTACTGGACTAAGGGATGCCCAGATAGCTGGTAAAACACTGCTTCTGGGTGTTTCTCGGAGAGATTACCCTTTGAGTTGGTGAACTGAGAGTGAGTGGGTAGCATCCAATTTGTCAAGGGCCTGATAGAGCAAGAAGACAGAAAAAGGGCAAATTTGCTCTCTCTGCTTGAGCTACAACATCCATCTTCACTTCTCCTCAAACACTGGTGCTCCTGGTTCTCAAGTTTCTGGATGCAGATAAGTACTTACATCATTAGCCCCATGATTCTTACATCTTCAGACTTGGACAGAATTACACCACAGGCTATCATGGCTCTCCAACTTGCAGAAAGCTGACATTTTGGCCCCATAACCATGAGCGAATTCTTATAATAAATCTCCTCTTATACATACACATATATGTCCTATTGGTTCTCTGAGGAACCTGTCTAGGACAGTGCATATGACTGTTCCTTAGTGAGACTATTATTCACAGTTATTTCCATGCTTTTCAAAATTTTCAAAGGCTTTTTATATGTGCAGCATAATCTAGAAAAAGCTTAGACATAGTTGGGGAAGATTTCAAAGTGCTATAAATTCATAACTGAATGACAGAGAAAACTACAGGATAAAATGAATGAAAGTAAATTCATAAGATATTAAAAGTTCATTTTAAGAGCTTGCTAACTAGCCAAAACATCTGACTCGGATCCACCCATTTGTTTCTTTGTTGTAAACACATATTTATGTGTTGAATGGAATAATTATTCCATCCAGGTTGTGTGGAATACTTAACATTCAGGTCCTTTATTAGATGTATATTATTTTCTACCCTTTTTTTCCATTACATAAATTACTGCTTCCCATTATTTGTACACTGTTAGTTGATTTATTCAAGCTATCAGCGACACAACCTCAGCCCCATCCTGAACTAAGGCAATAAAATATCTGGGACAGACTTCCAAAAATTTGTTTTGTGTTGGGAGTTCCCATCATGGCTCAGTGGAAATGAATCTGACTGGCATCCATGAGGATGGAGGTTCACTCTCTGGCCTTGCTCAGTGGGTTAAGGATCCGGCATTGCCATGACCTATGGTGTAGGTCTCAGATGCAGCTCAGATCTTGTGTTGCTATGGCTATGGTGTAGGTTGGCAACTACAGCTCCAATTCAACCCCTAGCCTAAGAACCTCCTTATGCCATGGGTGTGGCCCTAAAAAGCAAAGATAAATCAATCAATCAATTAATTAATTAAAAATTGTATTGTAGGCAAAATAAGTAATTTAATAATAATTTTGAAATCATGTTTAACTTAGTACCAGCTATAGGCAGCTGATGGTCAGTTCATCTATTTATCAGATTAAAAAAACAGCATGGGGAGTTCCCGTCGTGGCGCAGTGGTTAACGAATCCGACAAGGAACCATGAGGTTGCGGGTTCAATCCCTGCCCTTGCTCAGTGGGTTAACGATCCAGCGTTGCCATGAGCTGTGGTGTAGGTTGCAGACGCGGCTCGGATCTTGTGTTGCTGTGGTTCTGGCGTAGGCCGGCGGCTACAGCTCCAATTCAACCCCTAGCCTGGGAACCTCCATATGCCGCAGGAGCGGCCCAAAAAATGGCAAAAAGACAAAAACAAAAACAAACAAAAAAAAAGCATGGTTCCACATAAAGTAAATTAGATTTGAGTTCAAAAGTATGAGATTTCATCTCTGTGAACTTTAGCTAGTTAGTTAAATTCTATGAGGCTTGGTTTTCACAGCTAAAGGGTAGTGATAACAATAATAGCATCTATATTGCCCATTTTTTGTAAGGGTCAAATAAGAATAAGAAAGGATTGAATATTAAATAAAATTAATTTATACATCATTTTCAAGCAAATATCAGAGAAAGAACACAAACATTACAGAAAGATTCTGAAAATGTTACTAATTAATAAAAAGATGGCTATATCTCCTACCATTTAAACCCTCTCACAAAAACAAAAAGCCACTATAAAATACAAAAAAAAAACCAGTATGACCAAACATGGGAAAAAAAAAAAACCCACCTGAAAGCAAAAAAGCAAGCAGACATTGAAAAGCAGTCAACACTGGAAAGAAGAAATGACATTGGGTGAACTTAGACCCCAGTTAGCACACTTCGTGCTAAGTACATAAACTCTTATACAAAGGCTGCAGTCTTTATGGTTCAGAGGACAGAGTATGGAGCTACTGAAAAGTGATGGTGAAAATCCTAGAAAGGAAAAAACCGACATACAGTGAGCCTCATTCCATATATTAATTCTTTCCAAATCTCTGACTGACTGTGAAATATACACACACAAGGGGCCAACTTCAAGCGGTACACCAAAGGCAAACAAATAAGATTGTTTAGAGTTCATAGTTTAAAATTAAAGTTAACTAACTGCTAAAAGAAAAAGAACATATTCCTCTAATAAGCAAACAGAATCAAGAGCATCTAAAGTGCACCACTCATAGCATATAGGATACAATTCAAAATTTGTGGACATGGGAGAAACAGGAAAATACAACACATACTCAAAAGAAAAGATGATCAATGGAGGCCAACCGTGAGATGCCTCAGATATTGAAATTAACATATATGGATTTTAAAGCATCTATTAAGTAATTATCAAGGAAATAAAGGAAAATATGTTCATAACGAATAAAGATAAAAAATCTTAGCAGAGAAATAGAATAAAAAAGAACCAAATGAAAACTTTAGAACATAAAAATATCTGAATTTTTTAAAAAAAATTCATTGGATGAGCTTAACAATTTGAAGATGAGTGAAAAAGTCAATGAAATTGAAGACAAATCTAGTATGAATGATAGAGAAAATAAATTAGATAAAAAGCGACCAGAGCCTTTGGAGCCATGGGATGATATCAATAGCTCTAACATGTGTCAGTGATGTCCAAGAAGAGAGAGAAAGTGATAGAACAAATATATGAAGAATACCAGAACCTTTAAATATGGTGAAATTTACAGCTTCGAGAAGCTCAGAGAACCCAAAATAGGATAAATAAAAACTATACCCATAAACATAGTAATGAAACTACCATAAACAAAAACTAAAGGTAAAATCTTAAAACATTCAGAGAAAAACAACAAATTATATAGAGAGGGACAATGATTTGAATTATTACTAACTTTTCATCAGAAACAATGGAGACCAGAAATTAGTGGAATAATCCTTAAAATGCTTAAAGGAAAAAACAAAAACCCCTGTCAACCCAGAACTCTATAACCAGCAAAAATATCCTATAAGAATGAAGGGGAGATATTCCCTACTGGTTCAGTGGGTTAAGAATCCGGTGTTGTCATTGCAGTGGCTTCAGTTACTGCTGTAGCATGAGTTTGATCCCTGGTCTGGGAACTTCCATATGCTGTAGATTGCAGGGGAGAGGAGGGGGAGACTGAAGGGGAAATAAAGACAAGTTAAGGTAAAGAAGAAAAAAAGAATTCATCATTAACAAACCTAACTACAGAAAATGCTAAAAGAATTTCTCTCGGCTGAAAAGATGTAATACATGGACATTTAAATTTTTAGGAGAGAATGAAGAGCACTTTCATTTTATCACTCAAAAGTCTTTTGGCTCCCTTATGAGTTAAAGTTCTGACTCAGGTGCTGCTAGGTGAGCCTAACTTCTTTTCTCAGCTTCACTCTCTCAAACATACATGTATACATACATACCAAACATGCAGAGAAAGGGAGAAACACCATAAATTCACAATACAAGGATCATGTGCCCAAAGTAAACTGTAGGTTCTCTAGCTCCTACAAGAATAGTTTTTCCACATTGCCCAACTTTCTTAAAGAGCAGTGTAGAAGACATATTGAGTTTTATACACTCTATATAAGTACATAAATATAATCACTTTTGTCATTTGATATTTATTTCATTTACTATAAAATAAAAATTGCAAACAGTAAATATCCTGAAAAACAGCCTGTCAATTTCTGTAAATGGTTCAGTATGCAACTTGCTCAAGGAATATAACTCTTTTCTATACTTGTTTTATATCCATGGCAGTACCTAAAAGTGCTAGGCACAGAGTTAGGGCTTGACATACTTACTGTTTTTGAATAGCTTTACATTCAAAAATATAAATTCAATAATAGTTGAAATGTGTTTTATCCAGTAAGTTCACCCTTCTTCCCAAAAGCTATACAGTAATTTTATATTAAGTTATGAGACTAAATATAGAAATCACATTTTTTTTCTCTTGGTAATAGAGAAGGCTTCCGTTTGAGAAGAGCTGACCCAAGGAAAAGAAAGGGTAAAGAACTGAAAAAGAAAAGATAATCTGATGGAAAAAATTTCATTAGTTCCAGGGGTTCCACCTAACCCAACTGTCTTACCTATTATCCCCAGGACCAAAATTTAGTTCTTACCAGAAGGAATCATGCAAAAAACTATTTGATATGATTTACTTTCCCCATTTTTTAATCAAGTTATTTGGGTGTTTTTGTTGTTGAGTTGTAATTACTTCTATTTGTGGGTATTAACTGCTTATCACATATAGACATTTCCCCCAAGGAAGATACATAAATAGTTAACAAGTACACGAAAAGTTGTTCAATGTCACAGAAAAATGCAAAGCAAAACTAGAATGAGATATGACCTAATACCCATTAGGACAGCCACTCTTCCCAAAAAAGCAGAAAATAACAAGTGTTGGTGAGCATGTGGAGAAACTGGAATCTTTGTACACTGTTGGTGGGATTGTAAAATGGTGCAGACATTACACTAAAACAGTATGGAGGTTTCTCAAAAGATTAAAAATAGGATAACTATATGATCCAGCAATCCCACTTCTGGGTATATATTTCAAAGAGTTGAAAGCAGAATGTTGGAGACATATTTGCAAACCCATGTTCATTACAGAATTATTCACACAGCCAAGACGTGGGAACAACCCAATGAAGGATAAATAGAGAAAATGTGGTGCTATATATATACATATATATATTATATATAAAATATATGTGTATTTTATATATAAAACATATATGTACATGTATACACACATGTATATTGTGTATACATATATGTATTACATGTATGCACATATGCATACATGTAATATATATTTTTATATATTTATATATGTACACACACAACAGAGTATTACTCGGCCTTTAAAAAGAAGGAAATCATGTCACATGCTATAACACGGAAGAACAATGAGGACATTATTCTAAGTGGAGTAAGTCAGTCACAAAAAGACAAATGCTGTATGACTCCACTTACATGTGGTATCTACAGTAGCCAACTTCATAGAAATAGAAAAAAGAACTGTGGTCGCTGGGGGCTGGAGAGAGACAGGAACGGGGAATTGTTCAATGGGAACAGAGTCTCAGTTTTGCACGATGAAAATGTTACAAAGCAGTACAACAAAGTGAATATAGTTAATACTACTGAATTGCATACTTAGAAATAGTTAAGACGGTAAATTTTATTTTGTTTTCTTCCTCTTCCCACCTATCCCTGCTCTACTCAATCTGTCCCCAACTCAAAATATATGCACTGGACCAAGAAAACAGAGGAAAGAAGAATGAGTATCCTGCTCTTCTCTTCCTTTTAGCTTCCCACAAGTATATCACTTTTACTTCAGAAATAATCAGGGAAAAGCTGAAGGGAAGTTCATTCCAGCCATCTAATAATGGGAACCAGGCCATTTCTTTCAATCCAGGCTCAAGAAGGCAACTCTACCAGACCAGAGGCAAATATATCTAAGTGCCTAAGATTTTTAAAACCAAGTAAGAAATTAATTTATAAAATAAAAACATTATTACACCCTCTAACCTTCATAATTAATGTACCAGAACTGATCTCAAATTCAAGAAGGCAAAAATAAGAAACACACATGTACACAAACATTTTCTTTACTAACCAACGAAACAAAAAATAAGAAAGCATATCTTGTAAATGAATAGCTTATTCCATTAGGAAATACTTCATTCTACAATCTCTTTGAACTGGTTTTCCATCAATTTCGTCCAGTGTTGTTTCTTTACTTTTGTTTGGATGCAAAGTCCCATAATAAACAATAAGAAAAATAATTCCAAGAAGAAGAGTAAGAGCTATAGTGATGCTGATAGGTATAAAATAATGTGAATTAAAAATAGAGAGTGGGCAAAACCAGAACACAATCACTATCCCCAATGTGGTCAATACCCTTACAGTATAATAACAAGACATTGGACATTTGGTATTCTGTCCCTTAATATTAAAAAACGTGAAGGTAAGAATAAATCCAACAACAATCCTGTATATGAATTCCATACTCCTGGAAGCACAAAAATCAGTTTGCTCTTTAAATGCCCACAATATACCTAAAAACCAAAGAAGTAACAACAGAAATAAAGCTACCTTAACATTTAGGAATAAAAGAAGTACAATACTCAACATCCAGGATGATAATGTAAATAACTTATAAAAGAGATATATGAGTTTGGGCCAGGGTCCTTTAAGGGGATTTTTATCAGGCAAGGATTTTCTTAAAGCTATTTGATAATCAACAGTCGAGCAAGAAATAGCACAGCAAGAGACCATGATGGCTGCATCTACAAAAAAAAAAATTTAAATATAGTTATAGGAATTATAACAGCAATATTAAATTGTTACAATGCTATACACGCTTCACTCGCAAACACATGTCAGATACTTTACATGCTCATCTCATCTAATCCTTTCAAAAAGATATTATTATCCCTGTATTACCCATGGAGAAATTGATGCTTAGAGAATATATACGTATTATTTGACCCACGTCACACAGCCAGCAAGTTGCAGAGAGGTGAGATTTGAATTGAAATCTGCCTGATTCTAAAGTTGGTGTACTTATCCACTACATAAGACTGCTTTATAAGACTCTGAATAAACTCACTAGACAAATCTTATTTATCAACTGGTACAATGGAAAATGCTTTCTCTGGAAGTTCTCTAAGAGGCTGCAGTTATAGTCCTAGCTTTTCCAGTCTTTTTGGCTTTGACCTTGGGCATATATCTAATTCACTAAGAAATAGCATGAGAGAGGAGGTGAGAAGAAGGAGGAGGTTAAACAGAAAATTTAACATACGTATAAGGTATTAACAGCTCAACTGCCCATATCTTTAGGATGATGGATCAAATTAACAAATATGATCTAAAACTTAAAATGTCCACAGGCTTGACATCTTTACCCCATCTGTCCCCCAAAAAATAACAGAAAAGTAAGTTCATTACTGCTTTGGAAAGGCATGTCATTAACCCCAATGGTCAAAGCTGGGGACTTATAAAACTAAAAGCAAACATATTAGAGAACTAAAAAAGAAATAATTTAGAGCAGAATAAAGGCAGACTTAAGATAGATGTATCTATTGAAGAGGATCATAAATGCCTTTCTCCACTCTCCTGGTTTTAGCATATACCACTCTAGACTGCACAATTAGCTGGACTTTTCTTCCTTAATTGAAAAATATTTGAAGTAAAACATCACTTTCCCCTAAACTGCCCTGTGATGTCTTTTTATAATTGGTTTTAATTGCTACCAATCTAGTACATACACATAGTTTTTAAAAGTCTGTACGTGCTATAGAATTTATAGGAAAAACAGTAGTAATTTCCTCTACCCCTCTCACCTCTCAGGTGCAACTCTCAGAAAAAAATCCCTACCAACTTTTCTAGCTTTTCTTCTGACATTTACTTTCATTTTTCTAAATAAAACATTTATTGTGCTACTTATTATATTATCTACTTTAGACACTGCTTCTTGATTTCCTATTTGGGGAGAGGAAATTTTTATCCATGCACACAGATATGAATAACCTCTTTCCATTTTCCTCTCCCTCCTTCTACCCCCAAATCACAATATTTAGTAACATCAATATTCAGTGATTACCTTAGTATAACTACATAAGCACAGCCTTTTTTTCTAACTGCTCAGCCAAGTTCCACATGCTGACTATACTTCCTTTTAAAACTTTTCACTTGTTTTGCCTAGTTATTCATGACTTTTATCAGTATTTCTTAGCAAATTCTTTAAATAAATTAAACTCCCCTATATACATCTATTAGTTGGTGTGTGTGTGTTTTAAGAATATGATCCTTCCGCTCAAAGGTGGCTGCTGTCAAGGTTTGCTCTCTATCTTCCCAGAACTTCCTTTCACCTCTCTTCAGTGTTGACTTCCTGTTTCCTGTTTCAGTATTTCTTTCTTGCTTCATTCTCATGATTTGATTAAGCCTTCTGCAGACATTTCTGAGAAAAGTTGCATGTAAGCTAAACTTCTGAGACCAATTATATCTCAAAATGTCTTATTCTATACTCATGTTTGGCACACAGTTTCATTAGAAATAAAATCCAGTTTAAAAAAATGTTTTCCATTGAAACCCTGAAGTCATTGTGCTATTATGCTCTAATCTCAAGTGTTATAGTTAAGAATTTCAATGCCATTTCGTTTCCCTATTCTTTTTGTCTTTTGTTGTTGTTGTTGTTGTTGTTGTTGCTATTTCTTGGGCCGCTCCCGCTGCATATGGAGGTTCCCAGGCTAGGGGTTGAATCGGAGCTGTAGCCACCGGCCTACGCCAGAGCCACAGCAACGCGGGATCCGAGCCGCGTCTGCAACCTACACCACAGCTCACGGCAACGCCGGATCGTTAACCCACTGAGCAAGGGCAGGGACCGAACCCGCAACCTCATGGTTCCTAGTTGGATTCGTTAACCACTGCGCCACGACGGGAACTCCCATTTCCCTATTCTTAAGTGATTTTATTTTCTCTCAAATCTTCTAAAATCTTATCTTTACCTTTTTATCTCTGAAACGTTATAATGATAGGCTAGGTATGGGCCATTTTTATCATCCATTCAATCCAATAGCCCATGTCATTTGCTGATGTGCTATTTTTATTCTTTGATGGTTTCCTTAGAAATCACAACATGCACATTAAACATATTAAAGTTTAAAGTTAAAACTTTTACCTCAGAGGCAGATTTATCATGAAGATAGTGAAGCTTAAATGCCCAGACTCCTTCCAAGCCTAGGAAAGCCCTAGCAATGCCCTAGCAATGTGCTCACTTTGTCATACATTTTAATAAAAATTGGAAAAACAAGACATTTTAATTGTAGTTGATTAAATTCCCTGTCTCTACTCATACTTATTACCCTCTCTCACATTTTCCCTTGGTGTACCAAAGGGGCTGTGGTCATGTTGGGCACCTGGCTAAAGGGAAACTGAGCTGAGACTAGCTTAGGTTTAGGGAGATATGTTTACAGGATTTGACTGAATAATTATGATTGGTAAGTGACGGATCTATGATTTTCAAGCAGTTTGCCTGATCTTAACATTTTACTATCTTGCCATCAACAGGCCTTTGATTTCTTAATGTCAAGGCATGACTGTCTATCCTCATCCAGTTGACACTATTAGTTTGACATTATTTCCTAATTTCCACTTTGCCTACCTGGTTCCAACATATTTTTGCTTCTCATTTCCTTAATCTAATCTGTACATTACACTCCATCCAAACTGAATTCCTTGTCTTTGCCGAATCACGCCTTTGCTTATTCATTTCTCTCAGTACGAAATGAACTTTCCCAATCATACTACATAGATTCTTATTAGTTTCTTCTGATTTCACACTGCTGACATCAGTGAAGAAAGTATAAGACCCTCAGTATTCACTAAATGAGACATCAACAATAAACTAGTGTTGTCAATTCAAAAAGTATTTAAAATTATTTACTTCATCAAAGAAAATCTTGGTATACTCTGATCTTATACCACATTATTGAAGAAATTGGTAGAGTTTTTTCCAAATGTGACAAGAATCCAAAATATGTATATCAACAAGTTATAGAGTTGCAAAAAACTTTTCTAAATTAAAAATACATTAAAAACTGGGAGTTTCCATTGTGGCTCAGCAAAAACGAATCTGACTAGGAACCATGAGGCTGCGGGTTCTATCCCTGGCCTCCCTCAGGGTTAAGGATCTGGCGTTGCCGTGAGCTGTGGTGTAGGTCACAGATGCGGCCCAGATCTGGCATTGCTCTGGCTGTGGCGCAGGCTGGCAGCTGTAGCTCCGATTAGACCCCTAGCCTGCAAATCTCAATATGCCGCCTGGGTGTGGTCCTAAAAAGCAAAAATAAAAATAAAAGATTGAAAACACATTTCAATTAACTATGCTAGAAAAAAGATTGAATTTTTCTTTTCTAAATTTTTTCCCTGTGTACTCTGATTGGCTTTTGATTTGATAATAAAATTTAGATGAGAGTATTAAAATAATAAAAATATATTACTTTTCTTTCTCTTGAGAAATTTCTGGTGTTGATTAGCTTTCTTATCCTTGTAATTTGCTGTCATTTATTTTCTTATTTTTAAAAAAAGCCTATTTTCATAATTTTATGGACTGAATTGTAGTCTTTCAAAATTCATGTGTTAAAGCCCTAACACTCAATGTGACTATACTGTGAGATGGTACAGTATCTCCTTTAGGGAGATAATTAAGATCAAATAAGGTCATAAAGGTGGGCCTCAAATCTAATAGGACTGGTGTCCCTGTAAGCAGAGAGATGCCCAAGATATCACTTTCTCTCCATCCACAGAAGAAAGACATGTGAGGACACAGCAAGAAGGTGGCCAGCTGCAACCCAAGGAGAGTCCTCACCAAAAACCAACCCTACCGGCATCCTGACCTTGAATTTCCAGTCTCCAAAACTATAAGAAAATACATTTCTGTTGGTGAAGCTGCCCAGTCCATAGTATTCTGCGATGGCAGCCCAAGCAGACTAATATAATATCTAATTCAGGTTTCCTAACATTACTTTACTTTTTTTAATTAACTCTCTAAATGTTTTAGTTTTACACCTCAAAAAAATCCAGATTACACACTACTCTTTATACAACAGATAATCAACAAGGACCTACTGTATAGCACAGGGAACTCTGTTCAATATTCTGACTTACATGTTATTGCTGTCTTGTACTTTCATTCTCTCTTTTTCTTAGCCACATAGCACTATTTTGTTTGTACAGTTTTCATTTAGATTCACCCACATATTTACTACTTTCTTTGCTCTTTATTTTCTTGCATCTCAGAACACTTCCACTGTATCTGAAGGACATTCTTTGGAATTCCCTTTAGTAGTGATATGCTGTGGTATGCATTTCTTTCTACTTAGTTGCTAGTGATATAATGAGCTTCTTGACTCTGTGGGTAGGTGACTCTCATCAGTTCTGAAATTTTCTCAGCCATTAAATTTTCAAATATTGTTTCTGTTCCATTCCTTCTCTCCTTTCCTTCATGAACTCTGATGAGACGTACACTAGACTTTGCCATCCCATCTTCTATGACTCCTAATACTTCTCTTATTTTCCATCTCAAAAATTCTTTTTTCTTTTTCAAAAATAAAACTCATTTTTTTTTAGTTTCCTAGTCTCTATTTTCCAGTTTATCATTTACTCCTTTCAACATAATACAGTGCACCAGGTAATCCAATATCTAAAGTCTTAATGAGTTTTTTTTCCTATTTCTGCTGATTCTTATTATTACTCTTGGTGCCTTATTTCTTCTAGTGCTATAAACTACTGGGAACCATTCATTTCCCTTAGAAAACTATTTGTGAAAAGGATTTTTTTTTTCTTTTTGGCCACACCCACAACATGCAGAAGTTCTGGGGCCTGGGATCAAACTTGCACTTGAGTCACAGCAGTGACAATGGCAGATCCTTAACCTGTTGTGCCACCAGGGGAACTCTGAAAATTACTTGAGGTCTGGGAAAAGGAGAACTCCTCAAGGGAGGATTTCTACTTGCTTCTTCCAGACAGCCAGGGACACTATCAGTCTGGGACCACTTTAAACTATATTCATAGCTTGCCTCTTACTTGTCTTGAAAGTGTTTTCCTTTTCTTTTTTTTTTCTTTTTTTTTCTTTCATCTTTTATGGTTGTACCCGTGGCATATGGAGGTTCCCAGGACAGGGGTCTAATCCGAGCTGTAGCCGCTGGTCTGCACCAGAGCCACAGCAACACCAGATCCAAGCCATGTCTGCAACCTACACCATAGCTCACGGCAACACCAAATCCTTAACCCAGTGAGCAAGGCCAGGGATCAAACCTGCATCCTTATGGATGCTAGTCAGACTCGTTAAACCCTAAGCCATGATGGGAACACCTGTTTTCCTTTTCAACTAGCCAGAGATATGAATTTTGGTTCCAAATCATGTTCTAACTTCTTAGGAACATTTTCCCCTATTCTACTCAGCACCAAGGCAACATTCCTTGCAGTCTCTTAAAGGCAGAGAGAGAGGTAGGTAACTTCACTTTTGCCCTGAGGAGAGTGCTGTTTGAAGGGCCAGCTTTATGGATTAGAATTTTCCAGTAGATGTCCCTCCCCTGTGAGGACCCTGAGTTTTGTCTCCAGTCTTCCAGGGAAGATTTAAGCCATCAAAACTGAACCTGCTGTTTACAAGATGCTGTAAAGAAAAAGAAAAAGAAAAAAACCCAGGGTATAAATGCCTTCAGAGTCCTACTCAATTCTGCGGCATTTCCACTTTCATGCATATTTTGGCCTGTTGTATCAGACTGCTTTAAGCTTTTATGAGGATAAAGTATTTTCTGAAAATGTTTATCCAATTGTTTTAAATAATTTCAGAGGGAGGATTTATTCAAATAATTTAGCCATCAGTGGTGATGGAATTGATCTGAATAACCCAAGTTTTCCATCTGCTTTCAATACTGGTTGATATTTCTTTTCTTTTTTCCTTTTTTTTGGGGGGGGGGCATATCTGTGGCATGTGGAAGTTCCTGGGCCCAGGGACTGAACTCACGCCATAGCAGCGATCCAAGCCACTGCAGTGACAACAGTGGATCCTTAACCTGCTGAGCCACAAGAGAACTCCCTATTTGTTGATATTTTTGTCTCTCTCTCTTTTTTTGATATTCCTAATCTGCTATTATTCTACTCTGCATTCTCTTCTTTTTAAGGGTTTATATTGTTTTTACTCCTTTACTTTCCTCTTTAGCATGATTTCAGAAAGGAACAAAGATAAAATAGTATGTTCAGTCTTCTGAAATACTTCTATATATAAACAGATATAGATTTTTATATATGTATATATTTTACATTTTGAATTATTCTTCCTGATTATCAAAACAATACATGGTTACTGTAGAAAATTTGGAAGTTCAGAACCATATAAAGAAGTTGAAGTAAATAAAAGCGTCTATAATCCCACCACACAGAAGCAGCCACAGTTAACATCAGCAGATCTACCATAACACAGGCTGAAAGATTTAAATGTTGAACTTTAGCTTCGGGGACTATAAAATACAGAACTTTTTAGCTCCAACCCACAAATCCTTTGCATCAGAAGGAAAAAGAGGTCTCATACCCAGTAGGCTCTTTCAATGTCCTACTAACAATCAAAGTAAAAATAAAAATATTAGAAAGGACTACAATCTTGAGGTCTATGGGAAATTGGAAACAGGAAGACTGGGGGGATGAACTGTGAGTCTAGCATAGAGGGAACTCCAGGGGAGAGGACCGTCTGCAACTCTGAGGTGACTCCAAGTTTACATGCAACTCTAGTCGCTAATGAAAACTAAGACTTTTTTGGCAAATAGTTATTTTAATATCTCAAACACAAAGATTTTTTAATGGCAACATCAAATTGTCCTTTAAAAATGTACATTTAACCCTAATAAGAAAATCAGCTATAAAGAGCAAAATATTGGCCAACTTGCAAAACTTTCATTTGTTCTGTAGAACTTGCTCTTTCACCTAATGATTCCAATGCCAGGAATTTACCATATGGATAAACTGTACATATGCAAAATGATGCATGCATAAGATTATTCACTACAGCATTTTTTTTTGCAATAGTAAAATACTAGAAACAAGCTAAATTAACATAGAGAGCTTGTTAAATAACTTGCAGTATATCCATATCTTGTAATACTATGAAGATACTAAAAATAAATGAGACAGCTTTTTCTGTACTGATGTTTAGATCTCCAAGATATGTTAAATGCAAAAAACAAAGATAGTTTTTATGTTACCATTTCAAAAAAAGAAAAAAAGATAGGCTTTTAATATTTTTTTTCTGAAACAATCATCAAAAAGGTTGATAATAATTTCCTTTCTGGGCAGACAAAGGAAAAAATGGCAAGAAGTGGGCAGGAGACAATTTACCTTTATACACTTTTTGATTTTCAAACAATGTACTTTTTCCAAAATAAATAATTATAAAGAGAAAAATAATAAAAATAATTCTAAAACCTGCCAAAGAGCTACAAAGTTGACATAAAGTATCAATGACATACAGTGTATTAAGAAAGACTGACAGGAGTTCCCATTGTGGCTCAAAGGGTTAAGAATCTGACTAATATCCAGGAGAGTGTGGGTTTGATCCCTGGCCTTGCTCAGTGGGTTAAGGATCTAGCGTTGCCACAAGCTATGGTGTAGGCCGCAGACGTGGCTCAGATCCAGTGTTGCTGTGGCTGTGGTATAGGCCAGTAGCTGCAGCTCCAATTTGACCCTAGCCTGGGAACTTCCACATGACACAGGTATGGCCCTAAACAAAGAAGAAGAAAAAAAAAGACTTACACTGAGTGTAATTTGCTTGACCATTTTCCAGAAGGGTGTAGAGCTGGAGAGCAAGTTGTGGGCAGCCTTCCAGGTAGGTGTCAAACAGCCTGAGCATGCTCAAATCAGTCACCCTATCTATAACTTCTTTATGAGGATCAATTTGTTCTTCCACGAAGTTATCCGTTTTGCTGCTGTACTTGAAAGCCACATAATAACCCCTTTTCAAGGCAAACCAATACCTGTAAACATGAACATCTATCTTCAGTAATATATTCTTTATAACATGTGTGTTAATATACATAATAATTTTGAAAAAGCAACACGGGTATAGAATTTCTCACAAGCTTTCTCTACCACAAATTTCTCTCAACTTTATGAATATCTCACGGTGGCTTTCTTGAGATTCAAGACTTCATAATTTTTATTGCATGTCTGATGTGCCAGTGTGTGCTAGCACTGTTTAGGCATACATGATGTTATTTCATCTTCACAATAATTATGTGAGATAAGTAGGTACTATTCCCAATTTACAGATGGGAAAAGTAAGGCTGAGAACACAAGAGTGATTTGCTGAAAATTTCACAGAGCCTAATGGGCAGACCTAGAGTCCAAACCTAGATCTTATAATTCCTAGTCTTAACCACTACTTTCTGAAAGACAAACTGCAAATTTCACTTCATGCAACTTATCTTAACTAAAAGACAGATATATGACCTTATGATAATGTCAAGGTTGGAGATGAGATTGAATCTTCTTTCAACTTAAAACTAGCAAATAATTACTGTTGACCCCTGAACAATGTGGAGGTTTAGGGATGTCAACCCTCTGTGCATAATTGACAGCTGACTCTCAGCAGTTCCATGTCTGCAGATTCAGCCAACCACAGATCGTGTACACTGCAGTATTTACTCCTGAAAAAAAAATCTATGTATAAGTTGACCCACATAGTTCAAACCCATATTGCTGAAGGGTCAAACTGTACTTAATAATCTTCAAGGTGCTAGGCTCTTTGACCATTTTATCATCCTGGAAATTACATAAACTTTCCAAGACTCCTAAAACATCCTTGCTCAGTCTCTTCTTTACAAAGAATGTTTTAATGGACCTGAGTTATCATCATTCAAGTAAAATTAATAACAAAAAATTTGAGACACTTCTTTCAAAAATATCTGAGGCTAGCAATAAAACAACCAGGATTCTAATCTAAAGCTTACCAAATCTCTTTATCTACACATCAGCTTCCTTGTATATAAAATTAGGGCAGTGATATATAGCCTGTTTCAACCTGCTCCTTCTGTCAGTGTTTCCCATTTCACTAAAGGGCACTAACATTCATCATGTTGCTCAGGCCAAAAATGTGGAAATCATTTCCAAATTCTTTCTTTTTTCTCATACCCTATGAAAATTCCTCAGCAGGGTCTCTTGCCTCTTAGTTCTAACTTCAAATATATTTAAATTTAAACACATTTTTATCACTTTGACTGTCTTCATCCTAGTTTAAGCAGCCAACATTCTCTAGCCTAGATTACTTCAATAGCCTCACAATTGGTCCGCTCCTGCTCCCTATACATCCTATTCTCCATACTGTATCTAGACTGAACCTGTTAACCACAATTCAGATGTTACTCCTCCACTCAAAATGGTCCAGTGATTCTCATCATACTTAGAATAAAACGGAGTCTTCACCACATCTTACATGGCCCTACATAATCTGCCTCCCACACACACCATTGCCACCACTACCTTTCTAACTCATTTCTCCCACACTTCTAGTATTCCTTTCTTGCTGTTTCTCCCAACTTAAAGCTTCTGTCTTTGCTACTCCCTCTTCATGGAGCTCTTCTAAACTCTAGAAATTTTACAAAATTACTCCTTCCTTAACTTCATTCAGGTATCTATTCAAATTTCACTGCCTCACAGACGTCTTTCCAGA
The DNA here is from genome assembly GCF_016906955.1 of Phacochoerus africanus. Classification (NCBI taxonomy): domain Eukaryota; kingdom Metazoa; phylum Chordata; class Mammalia; order Artiodactyla; family Suidae; genus Phacochoerus; species Phacochoerus africanus. Next base: position 64,938,336 of record NC_062549.1, read on the forward strand.
TCACATCATTCAGGATATTCTAACTCTTTATTCTACGTTATTTTGCTTTATCACCTCTTGACTTGTTATTTATTTTTATTTACTGGTACCTGCTCAGAAGAATGAAATCTGCATGAGAGCAGTGACTTTGTTTTGTTCATTGCTATATCCAAAGAAATGAGAATAGTACCTGGCACATAGTAGGTGCTTAGAAAATGTTGGAGTTCCCGATGTGGCTCAGTCTTAACGAATCCGATTGGGAACCATGAGGTTGCGGGTTCGGTCCCTGCCCTTGCTCAGTGGGTTGGGAATCCGGCGTTGCCGTGAGCTGTGATGTGGGTTGCAGACATGGCTCGGATCGCGAGTTGCTGTGGCTCTGTGGCTCTGGCGTAGGCCGGTGGCTACAGCTCCGATTTGACCCCAGCCTGGGAACCTCCATTTGCTGAGGGAGCAGCCCTAGAAATGGCAAAAAGACAAAAAAAAAAAAAGAAAAGAAAATATTTACTGAATCAATAAGTTAAAGCACGTGACAGTTTTTCCAAAAAGATAGAGATGGTAGGTATTGAAAGGACTTTGAAAAGTTGAAAATAAAATACAAATATAAGATATTCTTATTGCAAACAAGATGTATACATACATATGGATATGCAAAGCTTCTTCACCTAGCAAATAAAAGTATATCTTTACCATCGCAGTTTTAGAATAACCTAATTCATTACATTCAATGCAGACTAGATGATAGGGAAGAATGTCTACAAAAATAGTGAAGACATGACTTCCACCTTCAAATAGTAAAGTTAAGCCTGTAAACTACTAGTTGCAATACAAGGTAGAAGAAATAATCACTCAACAGAAATGTAAATATTACGTTGTGAAAGTACAGGGGTAAAAATGATTAACACTCTCTGGGATCTATAGGCAATTTTTTTTTTTTTGGTCTTTTTGCTATTTCTTGGGCCGCTCCTGCAGCATATGGAGGTTCCCAGACCAGGGGTCCGATCAGAGCTGTAGCCACCAGCCTACACCAGAGCCACAGCAACGCAGGATCCGAGCCGCGTCTGCGACCTACACCACAGCTCACGGCAACACCAGATCGTTAACCCACTGAGCAAGGGCAGGGACCGAACCCGAAACCTTATGGTTCCTAGTCAGATTCGTTAACCACTGCGCCACGACGGGAACTCCTAGGCAATATTTATAAGGGATTCTGTTTGAGTCTTTTCTGGCCATCTGGCACAATAGGGAATTCCTGCATGTATATTATGTAAGACTAATATGTAATATAGCATGTGGTTCCTGTTCTTAAAGGTATCTATCCTTTTAAACAAAGAGGATAAATACTAGTAATTGAAAAACTTGAAAAATTCACAAATAGTAACAGGTACATTACCCAGAGCAAAATTACTACAGGCAGCACAGACTAGGAAAGTTAGCAGAGTAAGCAAACTGATTAAGAGTACGGACTCTAATAAAGCCAGAATGCTTGGGTTCACATCCTTACTCCATCACTTTCTTGCTTAATCTCTCTCTGATTAATCTCTCTGAGCTTCCTTATCTGAAAAAGGAGGTAATCTACCTACCTCACTGGGTTGATATGAGGGTTAAGGGCATTAATACATGTGAATGCTTAGACCAGTACCTGGCACATGTTAAAGTATTGTATCAGTGTCCATTATACCAACAAACTACAAAAACAAAACAAAACAAAAAAATTGGTGAGGCTGTTTACAGATGGGCACATTAGTATTTCCAGTTACTTTAGGGAGGAATGTTTTCCAACTCTGTAGCAATTAATGGCAAATCTATACAAAGTTCTTTTTATCTGAAGATAATTTCATGGAAAGGGGAATATTGATGAATTTTTTAATTAACAGGATATCGTTTTGGTTTTATGGGACAAATGATGGAGAGGCCAAAGAAAAAGAAGCATAAGGAGCTTTCTTAGCATATTTTATCACAGTGTATTCTTTTATTTGAGACAAAGAGGCAACTGTTTCCAGTATGATGGATTCCCTTGCATCAAACTCACCTACCTGCTGATGACAATGATAAATTATAAACAAAATATTAAATAAGGCACTGAAGAGTAACCAAAAGTAGGAAGAAGCCTGAGCACTTAACCCTTGAAAGAAGGGAGCCATACTGCCTGAGATGCACATTTATCTGGCTTTTCCTCTAACAGCCTCCCGTAGTCCCAATGGCACAAAGCAGATAACAATTCAAGCAGAAAGTCAAATTATTACTGACTCAAAGAGTCAGAGAATGGAGGTTAAATATACCAGAGTGGTTAGAAATTAAGGAAAAGAGGGAGCCACAGGGTCAAATTAAAAAAAAAAAAAATCTGTGTATACTCTCCTTAAGTCCTTGGCCAACCCTTACTATGTATGGAGGTAAGACTCCAAGGAACCGAGGGGAAATGGCTAGAAGGAACCAGAGCCAAGATTTTAGCAGCTATCTACCACAGGGAAGAGTCTGAAGTTTGAGTTCCACCAAATTGGAGGGGCTTGGTAAGTACTTCAGGTATGCCACTGAAACTCTAAAAGGGCCATGTTTAGTGGTAAAGACCATATTTCAGATCTATGAGATTTTTCCTAGGACTAAAGACAAAATCAAAATACACCTTCCCTAACAAAGCCTAAATCAAGTTACTGTAACACACCAAGGCAATTTACCAATACTTTAACTGCCTGCTTTCTCTTTGGTGGAAGATAACAGAAATCAGAGTCTCCACAGGTACCAATCACAATGTCCACTACACAATAAAAAATTAATTGACATGCAAATTAAGAGGAAAATGTAGAAGCTCCCATCGTGGCACAGCTGAAATGAATGTGACTAGGAACCATGACGTTGCAGGTTCTATCCCTGGCCTTGCTCAGTGGGTTGAGGATCTAACCTTGCCATAAACTGTGGTGTAGGTCACAGATGCCACTTGGATCCTGCGTTGCTATGGCTGTGGTGTAGGCCAACAGCTGCAGCTCCAATTTGACCCCTAGCCTGGGAACTTCCATATGCTACAGATCCTGCCCTAAAAAGTAAAATAAATAAATGGTTGTAAAACTGGATAAAAAATCCAGATTCAACTCTGTGATTTGCAAGACACACTCTTTAAACACAAAGACATGGATAGTTGGAAAGGAAACCACAAAAAATAGTTGCTATGGCTATACTAGTATGAAAAACAAAATAGATTTCAAATCAAGGAGTATTAACAGATAAAAATGATATAAAATGATATATAATAATGATATAAAAATCAATTTTTCATGAAGACATCTGTATGTATCTAACAAAAGAATTTCAAGATACATGAAAATTGTGGAAAGTACAGGAAGAAAAAGATAAATTCCCAGTGTTGGTGTTGCATTTTAACACCCTCAGTAATTGAAAGAAAAAGTAGGCCAAAAGAAAAAAACAGTAAGAATACAGATTTTAATAACATTATCAGAGTATTACTCTAATTTATATTCATAGAACACTACATTCAACAATGGCATGTTATAGGAGTTCCTGTTGTGGTTCAGCAGGTTAAGGATCCAACTTAACCTGTGAGGATGTGGGTTCGACCCCTGGTCTCACTCGTATGTTAAGGATATGGCATTGCCACAAGCTGCAGCATACGTCACAGATGTAGCTCAGATCTGTTATTGCTGGGGTTGCAGTGTAGGCCTCAGCTGCAGTTCTGATTTTACTCCTGGCCTGGGAACTTCCATATGCCACAGGCCATTAAAAAACAAAAACAAAACAAAACAAAACAAAAAAACCCGCAAGTTACAAAATCTTTTCAAATGCACATGAAATAATCACCAAATTAGACTATATTCTGGGCCATAAAACAAGTCAATAAATTTAATAAGACTCTAATCATACAAAGTATGTTCTCTAACCAAAACCAAATTTAATGAGACATCAACAATAAGATATCTAAGAAAATCCCCAAACATTTAGAGATTGAGGTAAGAGGCTCGGATCTTTAAGTTTCATAAATATTGCACCCTAGGAAATTTGAGGTTACCAGATAACCTCTCTAAAGAGTTCTAAATAGAAGAATAGGTAAGAAAAAATGCTCAACTATTTAATGCCCATTTAAGAAACTCTACAAAGAAGGGTCTAGGGATCTGTGGGAGGAAGGAGACTCATCTCCCACTGCATACTCTTTTATACAACCTGAACTTTTTTTACCAGTTGTTTTAAAAGAGCAGCAACAGCTTCCCTATTTTAAATAATTCAAATGCCTTTCATATATCCATCAAAGGAAAAGTCTCCTTTGGCAAAAAGGACAGTTTTACCACAAGTCGTACATAAAATGGAAATATAAAAGTGTCATCTAATTTATATTCTGGAAAATGAAATGTTTTACTCCACAGACCCCTGAGCAGTAAGAGCATACTGAGTAGCAACAGGCACTTATACCTAATAAATAATTCATGTTGACATTCCTTGTCTTTCCTCTACCAACACAAACCCAATCTATCTATTCTGTAAGGAAATGAATTTGTAGTCTAGTAAATCTCACGTTTTTCCATACTTAAACAAACCCTGGGATAATTTACTTATTTTTAGGATACATTCTAATTTTTGCTTATTTCTCACTATTTATCTCAATATTCTACCATTTCCTGCAATTAAAAAAAAATGCAAAGAGAAAAAAAAAGACAAAAAGTGGAAAGTGTCTATTTATCAAGTATCTGTTTATCACTACTAGCAAACCTAATTCAAGTTTTCTTTTTCTTCTTTTTTTAACTATTTGAATAGGCAGAATATTCTAATAATTCAAAAAAAAGTTATTCAGAGTTCCCGTCGTGGCTCAGTGGTTAACGAATCTGACTAGGAACCATGAGGTTGCAGGTTCGATCCCTGGCCTCACTCAGTGGGTTAAGGATCCGGCGTTGCCACGAGCTGTGGTGTAGGTCACAGACGTGACTTGGATCCCGAGTTGCTGTGGCTCTGGTGTAGGCTGGCAGCTGTAGCTCCAATTCGCTCCCTAGCCTGGGAACCTCCATGTGCCGAGGGTGTGGCCCCAGAAAATACCAAAAAAAAAAAAAAAAAGTTATTCACTGAAAAAACACCATCCCACTTCTATGACCTACCTAACCTGTTTTTGCCCTCTCCCGTGACCTTAAAAATTCACTGTTACAGGAGTTCCCTAGTGGCCTGGCAATTAAGGATGTGGCACTGTCACTGCTGTGGCTTGGTTCAATCCCTGGCCTAGAAACTTCTGCATGCCACAGGCGTGGTCAAAAAATAAATAAATAGATTCACTGTTACTAGCATCATATGTACCGTTCTAGGGTTTCTTTTGCATATACAAACTAGCATAAACACATATGCCTTTTCACCACCTTTTTTTTTTTTTACACAGATTGTAGCATATTATACCTGCTGTCTGCATCTTGTCTTTTCACTTCAAAGTACATCTTGGAGATCTCTCCATTTTAGTACATGAAGTACTTTATTATTCTTTGTAATAGCTATGTACATGTTGTTGCATAGATATACCATAACTCTATCAACAGACATTTCAATTGTTTCCAGTATTTTGCTGTTACAAACAATACTACAATTGGAAAAAAAAAAACTGTGCATATGTCATTTTACATGTATGCAAGTATGATAAATTCCCAGGAGAGAAAACTGGCCTAAAAGTATATGGGTTTGAAATATAACCAAACTACCCTCCACAAGGATTGTACCAATTCATACTCCCATCAACAAAGTATGAGTGTATCTTCTTTCCTATGCCTTATCAAGAGAGTATATTACCACTGGGATTTTTGCCAACCTGGTAGGTGAAGAATAATATCTCCATGAAGTTTTAATTGGCAATTTTTAAATTATGAACAAGGCTTAGCATCCTTCAAACAACTTATGAGCCATTTGCATTTCCCCTTCTCTGAACTATCCCTATTCTTTTCCCATTTTTCAAATGCATGTGTGATCTTTTTCTTTTTGACTTCAGAAGTGCTTTAAATATTAAAACACCAGACCTTTTTCTTTCAGAAGTTACTAATATTTTCCCCCTGTTAAAGCTGTATTCCTTTTTGCTCTGCTTTTGTTTGTTGGGGAGATTTTTCCTTTTGTTTATTGGCATGCATTTTGTTTCGCTTTGTTTTTTTGGCATGCATTTTTTAATAATCAAATCCATAATTTTTATAGCTAAGGGATTTTGAGTTATGGTTAGAAAGGCTTTCTCAGAGTTCTAATCATGGCTCAGTGGAAACGAATCTGACTAGTAACCGTGAGGATGCAGGTTGGATCCCTGGCCTTGCTCAGTGGGTTGAGGATCCAGTGTTTCCATTAGCTGTGTGTAGGTCGCAGATTTGGCTTGGTCCCAGCGTTGCTGTGACTGTGGGATAGGCCTGCAGCTACAACTCCAATTCAACCCCTAGCCTGGGAACTTCCATATGCCGCAGGTTCGGCCCTAAAGAGACAAGAATGAAAGGAAGGAAGGAAGGCAGGCAGGCAGGCAGGCAGGCATTCTCCATTTCAATGCTATAAAGGAATTTTCCCATGTTTCCTTACAATATATGCATTTTTTAAAATATTTGATTCATTTGAAATTTATCCTGGTGTCTGGTATTTTACCCAGATGTATAGTTCATAACATGCAATCTTAAATCTTAAATTATCCCAACTCTAAAGTGAATCAAAAAACCTTCACTGTATTTTTGTTGTTGTCATTGTTGTTGTTTGGCCATGATCAAGCCTGTGGAAGTTTCTGGGTAAGCCACTGAAACTGGGCCACAGCAGTGGTAATACCAGATCCTTAAACTGTTGGGTCACCAGACAACTCCCCTTTACTGTTCTTATGCTACATATACTGGCTATTGCTTCCTCTTACTTCCATTCTGGTCAGTTTCCAGTTTCTACAATCTATGATCTATCTCTTTAAATGGCAAACAAGAGAAAAAATTATTTTCTTGTCCCCATGGTTTGGATTCAGTGTTAGGGATGGGGGAAACGGTACTCTAGAAACAGAACCCTACTAGTCTATCCTTTGAGATTTTCTTCTGGTTAGGAAGAATTAGAGCCTATATTCTGTCACTTCAAAGACTAGGAAACTGAAGATATAAACTGCAACATTTTAAAACTTTCACAATACACATCTCCATGTTTCTATCAATACACTTCTAAAGATTTCATCTTAACCAAAAAACAGGCTAAACTCTTTTCAAGATCATGTGCCATGCTAGAGCATGGGCTAAGCCTGACCTTTGTGTGAAGGTCTAGTTATAATTCACATATTTTTTTCCCAAATGGCTACCTAGTTTTCCCAATACCCTTAACTACTTAAAAAAAAAAATCAGTAAGAAAGCAAATTCTCTGTATGTACAAGAGAACTCCCATAAGACTATCAGCTAAGTTTTCAACAGAAACTTTGCAGTCCAGAAGGGAGTGGTATGATACAGTCAAAGGGATGAAAGGAGGAGTTCTTGTCATGGCTCAGTGGTTAACAAATCCGACTAGGAACCATGAGGTTGCAGGTTCAATCCCTGGCCTTGCTCAGTGGGTTAAGGATATGACATTGCTGTGAGATGTGGTGTAGGTTACAGACGTGGCTTAGATCCCCGCACTGCTGTGGCTCTGGCATAGGCCAACGGCTACGGCTCCGATTAGACCCCTAGGCTGGGAATCTCCATATGCTGTTGGAGTGGCCCTAGAAAAGATAAAAAGACAAAAAAAAAGTGATGAAAGGAAGAAAACCTACAAATAAGAATACTCTACCCACAAGGATATCATTCAGATTTGAAGGAGAATACAGTTTTTAAAAAACCGAAAGCTATAAGAGTTCAGAATCACTGAACCAGCTTTATAAGGAATGTTAAAGGAATTTCTCTAAGCAGAAAAGAAACCACAATAAAAACATGAAAATTATGAAAGGAGAAAGCTCATTGGTAAAGGCAAATATACAGTTAATATAGCAAATCAACCACACGCAAAGCTAGTAGGAAGGTTAAAAGACAAAAGTAGTAAAATGATCTATATTCACAATAAAATAGTTAAGGGGAACACAAAGCAAAAAGATATAAAATATGATGCCAAAAAGAGTAAACATGGGTGATGAGGAGCAAAAAATGCCATGTTGTTAGAATGAGTTCAAACTTAAGACATCGTCAACTTAAAATAATCACGTATCAACATAAAACAATCAGTAATATGTTGCTGGTGTAGTGGTGAGCATAGCTGCCTTCCAATATGAAACAATAAGATTGTTATACATGAATCCCATGGTAATCACAAACCAAATATCTATAATAGATAACACAAAAAAAGAGAGAAAGAAACCCAAATATAACACTAAAGATAGTCGTCAAATAAGGGAAAGAGTAAAAGAAGAAAGGAACAAAAAAACCTATAAAACATTCCCAGAGCAGTTAACAAAATGGCAATAAGACATACCTAGCAACAATTACTTTGAATAATTGTTGGCCTAAGTGCTCCAGTCAAAAGACATAGACTAAGAATTCTCTTGTGGCACAGCAGGTTAAGGATCTGGCATTGTCACTGCTGTTGCTGAAGTCACTCCTGTGGTGTGGATTCGATCCTGGCCTGGAAACTTCCACATGCCACGAGCACAACCAAAAAAAAAAAAAAAAAAGCCATAAGGTAGCTGCACAGATTTATAAACAAAAAACATAACAACAAACATACAAAAAAATCAGACCCACATACGTGATGCATATAAAAGACTTACTTTAGATTAAAGACACAAAGACTGAAAGTGAGAGTACAGAAAAAGGTATTCCATGCAATGGAAATCAAAAGAAAGCTAAAGTAGCAATACTTAGGCAAAACAGACTTTAAAACAAAGATTGTAGGAGTTCCCATTGTGGTTCAGCAGTAACGAACCCAACTAGCATCCAAAAGGATGCAGGTTTGATCCCTGGCCTTGCTTAGTGGGTTAAGAATATGGCATTGCCATGAGCTGTGGTGAAGGTTACAGACGAAGCTCAGAACCTGCATTGCTGAGGCTGTGGTGCAGGCCAGCAGATGTAGCTTCAATTCCACCCCTAGCCTGGGAAATTCCATATGTCACAGGTGTGGCACTGAAAAAGCTTAATTAATTAATTAAAACAAAGATTGTAACAAGAAACTAAGAAGGTCTTACACAATGATAAAGGAATCGAAGAAGATGTTATCACAATTGTAAATATATGTGTACCCAACATAGGAGCACCTAAATACACAAAACAAATTTTAACAAACACAAAGAGAGAACCTGATGGTAACGCAAAAATAGTAGAAGACTTTAACAACCCACTTATGTCAATGCAGAGATCATCCAGACAGAAAATCGATAAGGAAAGACTGGACTTAAATTAGTGACACATTAAACCGGATGGACTTAATAGATTATCAATAGAATATTCCATTCAAAAGCAGTAAGATATACATCCTTTTCAAGTGCACACTGAATATTCTCTAGGATAGATGACACAACAGGTCACAAAACAAGTCTCAGTAAATTTAAGAAGACTAAAATTATATCATGCATCTGTTCTGACTACAATTCCAATAAACTAGAAATCAGCTATAAGAAAAAAATGCAAACAACAAAAACAATATGATACTAAACTATAAATGGGTCACTGACAAAATTAAAGATGAAATCAAAAAACACCTGGAGACAAATGAAAATGAAAAAAACAACACTAAATCTACACAACAGCAAAAGCAATTCTATGAGAGAAGTTTATAGTGATACAAGCTTATCTCAGGAAACAAGAAAAATCTCAAATAAACAATCTAACAGTCATGTTAGGTACAGCAACAAGGTCTCCGTTATATTTGTTTGGAGTCCCAGAAGGAAGAGACAGAAATGTAGTAAAGAAAATATTAGAAAAGATAATAGCTGAGAATTGTGCAGAACTTATAGAAGATAATAATCCACAGAATCAATAAAACAAGCAAATCCCAACCAAGAGTAATAAAAATAAATCTATACTTGGATATATCATGAACTGTAGAAACCCAAAGATAAAGAGGAAAATCATAACTACAGCCAGAGGGGGAAAAAGACAAAACACTTTTAAAGAACAGCAGGAAGACTGACATCTAACTACTCAATAGTGACAACAGAAAGATAAAAGAATGTAAAATGCAGAAAGAAAATAACTACTCATCTAGATTTTTTTTTTTTTTTTTTTGGTATTTTTAGGGTCATACCTGCAGCATGTGGAAGTTCCCAGGCTAGGGCTGAATGGGAACTGCAGCTGCCACCCTACGCCATAGCCACAGCAACTCAGGTTCTGAGCTGCATCTGCGACCTATGCTGCACCGCAGCAACGCCAGATCCTTAACCCACCGACCTAGGCCATAGATTGAACCCGCATCCTCATGGATACTAGTCAGGTTCTTAACCCACTGAGTAACAATTCGAACCCTTCATCTAGAATTCTATAGCCACTAAAATCTCTCTCAGGAAAAATGGCTATTAAATAGCCCAAATTCAAAATCTAACTGTAACAAAACAGTACATTATCCTCTTAATATTTGTCTTTAATTCTTTTCTTTACCTTTATATTGCTTTAAGAGAATTAAATCCTTTATGAAAATAATGAAACAGTCATTTGAAATTAGATACATGGAGACTCATAGAATTGTCAGGGCTTATTTAGATTCTTTAACCATAAAATAAGTTTTAAACATGATTCTGACGGTTGGTTTTAGTTCTGAGGATGATTCTGTACCTAGCTAACCACTTGGCTACTGCATGATTGCGAGGAAAATTTCATTTTGTTAAATCAATGGTATAAGTAACTTAAAAAACTAAGTACTCTATCAGAGTTGCAAGTGATAGGCTATATTTATATAATCAATCCTAAAACATAAAATAGAGGAGAAAAGATTCGTAAGACATAGAAATGAGCTTTTCCTTCCCATAAAAAATGAGTATATGTTAGAAAAAGTAACTTAGGTAAATTAAAACATTCTATTAATGAACCTAGAAAATTCTGGCAGTACAACGACTCACACAAGCACTGCTAGTGAGAAGCAAGTAACCCTTGGGCTACATGCAAATAGGGGAACTTTGTACACTTTACACAGATTCAGAAAGGTAGATTGTGGTTGAATAAACGAATAATAGTGTTAATGATCAAAAAGTATGTGCTTACCTTGTAAAAACTCCTCCTTGCAAGCAATGAAGTAGAAGAAAACAATGCTGAATTTCTTGGCCTGCTTTCTTTAAATCAGCCTTGAACCAAGAATAACTAAAACACTGGACCACGAGTGTTCCAAAGAGCACAAAGCTTACAGTTAAAACACCAGGAACATACTGTCCTTCATGGAAAAACCTGATAGACACCCAGATGTCCACAATTAAATCGATGATATAGATTATAATGCCAAGAACTGACGTCACAAAATCCAACTTCGTATATTTCATTATGAATCACTATATTCCTGGTTATCTATCTCCTTCTCTCATAAAAAAGGAAAAAAACAAAAAACAAAAACGAAAAACAGAATATCAGCACATCCTTTGGTATAGTACTGAATTTTAATTTCTATTCCCTAAATCTATTTAGATGAAAGAATATGAAATTTGAACACTGAAACCAAAGTGACTAATTTTAACTTTCTTTTCTAAACCTCTAATCCAGTTGTTACAAGGCTTTATTCAATCTTCTGTTTCACAGTGTTCTTCCTTACAGATGACAACACCTAAAACGAAACATGTAAAAGATTCTAAAACCTTGAGCATAATATTAAAAACCCTAGGAATTTATCAAAGCTCTACTTTTTCTAAAAATAATATATTACCACTAAATATAACTCTTACAATAGCTTTGGCAAAGTAAAGTGATGGAAATATACTTACTAGCTGACATCGTCCTCTCAGACTTTTGACCTTTTAAAAAACATAACGTACTCACAAAGATATTTACTGCAAACTCATTTAAGGTGGCAAAAATTGGAAATTATCTAAATGTATCAACAAAAGGAATTGATAAAAAATGATGAATTCATAAAATGGAATATTACAAAGCTACTAAAAAGATATTTAACAAAAGTACAATAGCTGTGAAAATTCTTAATATGCTTTCTTTCAGCAATTCCATCTAAGACTCAAGCCTAGAGAAATATTTACAAATGTGCACAAAGATAAATGCTCCTTGTAGAACATTTTTTACAAAAGCAAAAAATTGAACACAACTCAATTGACAATTAAGAAGCCTAATTCAATCTATACTAAATATGCCATGCAATGTTTAATAAAGAATGAAGTAATTTTGTATAAACTGACTTTGGAAGATTTCCAAGACACATTAAAAAAGTTAAAAAAGCAAATTTCAGAAGGATAAATATAGCATATGTAGTTTTTAATTCTCTTTGGAGAGGGGAGAGGAAATGGAAATAAGAAGCAAAGGTAATTTCATCCTTTAAATATTCTTTCATATTGCTTGGGTTTTTACAACAGATATGTACTTATATATTCTATAATTTCTTAAAAACAATAGTAAATGATACTTACAAAGAATTTCAAAGACAAGAAAATATTTATTTTACTAACGTTAGCTAACATTTACTTAGCACTATATGCCAGGCATTGAGCTAGATATTGTATATAAAATGCCACCATTTAATTCTTACATCAAATTTAAGAGGTAGGTTCTACTACTATGAAGCCTATTTTTTCTTTCTTTTTTTTTTTCTTTTTTTTTTCTTTTTTTTTTTTCAGTCTTTTTGCCATTTCTTGGGCCGATCCTGTGGCACATGGAGGTTCCCAGGCTAGGGGTCTAATCGGAGCTGTAGCCACCGGCCTACACCAGAGCCAGAGCAACGCAGGATCTGAGCCACATCTGTGACCTACACCACAGCTCACGGCAATGCCGGATCGTTAACCCACTGAGCAACGGCAGGGATCAAACCCGCAACCTCATGGTTTCTAGTTGGATTCGTTAACCACTGCGCCATGACGGGAACTCCAAAGCCTATTTTTAAAATGTAGGCTGAATGCAATCTGCAGATAATATTTGTCTGACTTAACAGTGGCTTTTTTTTTTTCCTGTCTTTTTTAGGGCTGCACCCAAGGCATATGGAAGTTCCCAGGCTAGGAGTTGAATCAGAGCTGTAGCCACCAGCCTACACCACAGCCAAAGCAACACCAGATCTGAGCTGTGTCTGTGACCTACACCACAACTCATGGCTACATCTGATCCTTAACCCACCGAGCGAGGCCAGGGATTGAACCTGCATCATCATGGATATTGGTCAGATTCATTTCCCCTGAGACACCAAAGGAATTCCCCTAATGGTGACTTTTTTAATTGTCCTCATTAATTGTCAACATTTCACAGAAAAACCCAGATTTTTCCCTTCTATCCAAAAACTCAAAGATCTGCTACAGTAGACTAACATTCATTCGAGAGCAGTAGGTGTCTCCCTAGATGAGGCAGGCTCTCTCAAGTTCACCACAGCAGCCAAACACCCAACTTCAGTCATTTCCACAGCTTGGATTCAATGCTAATGCAGCTACCTACTAGCTCTGTTTCCTTAAATATGTTCTTTTACCTTTCCGTGACTTCCTTTTTTCATAATAATGGTATATACCTTAGAGGGTTGTTGTGATAGTTAAGAAAGATAATACACATAATACAAATAAGCTTCTAGAAAGGTACATGGCACATTTAGGGCTTAATAAATGTTAGCTATCATTATTACCTTGCCTGACTACCTGAAATCTATAAGCATCTGAGTCTGCAATCTTTGACTTCACTTTAAAAAATGTTAAGTAAAGGAGTTCCCATCATGGCACAGTGGAAGCAATCCAAAGGAACCATGAGATTGTGTGGGTTTGATCCCTGGCCTCGATCAGTGGGTTAAGGATCCAGCATTGCCATGAGCTGTGGTGTAGATCACAGATGCAGCTCAGATCTGGCATTGCTGTGGCTGTGGTGTAGGCCAGCAGCTGTAGCTCTGATTTGAACCCTAGCCTGAGAAACTCCATATGTTGCAGGCACAGCCCTAAAAAGCCAAAAAAAAAAAAAAAAGAATGTTAAGTAAAAAAAAATACTATGTTATAATCTCAAAGCTTTGGAAATGCAAAGGAAATACAAGTGGAGAAATATTTTTTAAATGTTAACAGTGCTTTTATCTGGGGAACTAATGGTATTACAGATTATTTTTCTTCATTCTTTTCTGTATTTACAGGCTGAATAGTTGCCCCCAAAAATTCACATGTTAAAGTACTACACACCAATGTGACTGCATCAAGAGATAGGACTTTTAGGACATAATAAGGTTAAAAGAAGTCACAGGTATGGGGCCCTAATGCAACAGGACTAGTGTCCTTATCAGAAGAGGAGGAGACCCTAGAGATCTGTCTTCCGCCCTCTCAACCCCCAACATACACCCATAGAAGAAAAGCCGTGTGAGGACACAGCAAGAAAGGAACCACCCTCAACCCAAAGAAAGAGGCCTCTGGAGCTCCCTGGTGGCCTAGTGAGTTAAGGATCCAGTGTTGTCACTGCTGGGACGTGGTCCAATCCCTCGCCAGGAACTTTTGTATGTCACAGACGCAGCCAAATAAAATTAAGAAAGAAAAGACAAAAAAAGAAGCCTCATCAGAAACTAACCCTGCTGGCACAATGATTAGACTGCCAGTCTCCAGAACTGTGAGAAAATAAATACCTGTTGTTTAAGCCACCCAGTCTATGGTATTCTGTTAGGGCGGCCTGAACAGACTATCGCCCGCAAGTTCTATAAAGAACATTTATTACTTTAAAAACCAGGAGAGGAAAGCGTTACTTAAAAATACACAAAACCTAATACTTAGAGTGCTCTTGTCATTTTACCACTTATAAGCATTTTGCTTAAACGTCTTCAAAACAGTATTAAAAGATATTTCACTCTTCTTAAAGAACAAAACAGAAGTTCATTATCACTATTTTTCTGGTTAAGAATGTTGAGACCAAACAGGAGGGAAAAAATAATTTTAAAATCTGAGTTTTTCCAATCTAGCAGGCCAGGAATTTCCCTGCAATTAGTTTCTTATCTTAAAATCAAAGACATCATGCCCAGGATAAGCATGGCGTTAAGGCGGATGAGATTTAATCAAAAGGTTCTGTTTAATTGAATTAACTATTTACTTAGAAAGTCTCTTGTGCCTCTTTTATGCTCTTGGGCTCTACCAAGTGACAAAGAGACAAAAATCCCTGCCATTGTGGAACTTAAACCCTAGCAGAGATAGCCAATTAACAATAAAAATAATAAGTAAATTAAACAAGAGGAGTTCCCGTCATGGCTTTGTGGTTGACGAATCCAACTAGGAACCATGACATTGTGGGTTCAATCCCTGGCCTCGCTCAGTGGGTTAAGGACCTGGCATTGCCGTGAGCTGTGGTGTAGGTCACAGATGCGGCTTGGATCCCGCATTACTGTGGCTCTGGCGTAGGCCAGCGGCTACAGCTCCGATTCGACCCCTAGCCTGGAAACCTCCATGTGCCTCGGGTGCGGCCTGAGAAAAGACAAGAAAAAAAAATTAAATTAAATATTAGAATATAAGAGCCACAGGGGGGAAAAAAAATGGGGAGTTCCCTTCCAGGCACAGCAGAAACAAATCCAACTAGTATCCATGAGAATGTGGATTTGATACCTGCCCTCGCTCAGTGGGTTGGGGACCCAGTGTTGCCGTGAGCTGTGGTATAGGACACAGACTTGGCTTGGATCCCACATTGTGGTGGCTGTGGTATAGGCTGGCAGCTGTAGCTTTGATTCCACCCCTAGACTGGGAAACTCCATACGCTCCAGATGCAGTCCTAAAAAGCAAAAGAAAAAAACAGCATGTTAAGGGAAATCAGGAGTTGGAGTAGAGGTAGGTGCATCACAGGTTGCAATTTTAATTAGACTAGTCAGAGCAGGCCTCATTAAGAAGGTGGCATCTGAGTAATGAAATTAGCCACGGAGTTATCATACGGAGAAGCTTGCCAGGGGGGAGGAACAGCAAGTTTAGAAGTCTAATGTACTATTTTTCAAATATGTGAAACAAAAGTTCCACAAAATACTGGCAGATTTCTTAACATGGTTATATTGGATTTGTTTAATGCGTATTCAAGTCTTATTTTAACATCCTCTAAAAAATATAATTTCCTAAGATTTGCTATCTAGGAAAAAAAAATTGCGGTGTATAGTGGAAGAATAGATAATAAGAATAGTAGCTACCACTGCTGAGTATATACCACATGTGAAGTGTTCTACAAATTTTTTTTTTTTTGGTCTTTGTCCTTTTAGGGCCACACCCTCAGCATATGGAGGTTCCCAGGCTAGGGGTTCAATTGGAGCTGTAGCCGCCGACCTTTGCCACAGCCACAGCAACACCAGATCTGAGCCACGTCTGCGACCTACACCACAGCTCACCGCAATGCCAGATCCTTAACCCACTGAGTAAGGCCAGGGATCAAACCCACAACCTCATGGTTCCTAGTCTGATTCATTTCCGCTGTGCCATGACAGGAACTCCTACAGATTTTATTTTATTTCATTCACACACATTTCTATAAGAAGGGTATTACTGGCCCCATTTTACAGATCATAGAACTGAGGCTTAGGGATGCTGGTCTTTAGGTAGCTATCTCTCATGAGTAAACTGATTTTTTTTAAGCTTTATTGAAATATAGTTTATTTACAAGGTTGTGATAATTTCTGCTGTACAAAAAGGTGACTCAGTTATACGTGTACGCACATCCATCCTCTTTCATATTCTTTTCCCATACAGATTATCCAATATTGGATAGAGTTCCCTGTGCTATGGTCCCCATTGGCCAACCATCCCACAAACCTCGGTGTGCGTAGGCTAATACCAAACCCCCATAAGTAAAATGATTTTAACATATAGGCACACCTTGGAGATACTGTGGATTCAGTTCCAGGCCACCACAATATAGCAAATATTGCAATTAAGCAAGTCACACAAATTTTTTGGTTTCCCAGTGCATATAAAATTTATGTTTACATTATACTGAACTGTATTAAGTCTGAGATTAGGCCTAAAAATACGTTCACTGAATGTGCATTGAGTCTAAGAAAACAATGTATATATCTTAACTTTATTGCTAAAAAATGCTAACCATGGGAGTTCCCGTCGTGGTGCAGTGGTTAACAAATCCGACTAGGAACCATGAGGTTGAGGGTTCGATCCCTGGCCTTGCTCAGTGGGTTAAGGATCCGGTGTTGCCATGAGCTGTGGTGTAGGTTGCAGACGCGGCTTGGATCCCGAGTTGCTGTGGCTCTGGCGTATGCCAGCGGCTACAGTTCCGATTAGACCCCTAGCCTGGGAACTTCCATATGCCGCAGGAGCAGCCCAAGAAATGGCAAAAAGACAAAAAAAAAAAAATGCTAACCATGATCTGAGCCTCAGAGAGTCATGATCTTTTTGCAATAGTAACATCAAAGTTCACTGATTGCAGATCACCAAAACACTATATAAAACATATAATAATAAAGTTTGAAATATTGTGAGAATTACCAAAATGTGACACAGTGACACAAAGTGAGCAAATGCTATTTGAAAAATGGCACTGGTAAACTTGCTCGAGGCAAGGTTGCCACAAACCTTCAATTTGTAAAAAAAAAAAACAAAGAGAGAGAGAGAGAGAAATACAACACCTGTGACACCCAATAAAGCAAAGGGAAATAAAATGAAGTAAACCTATAGATAATTTCCTTAAAATTACAGATTATAATATCTAAGCACCCCACATGTGCATTTCTTAATCACTCTCCCCCCAATGAGAGCTTCCTCTACCTGGCATGGATAAGGGAAACACTAGCCATTTTGGTCTAAAATTTACAAGATAGGAAAAAATAATCTCTAAGAAACTTAGAAACTGCATTATTGGCAGAACATCAGACTCAATGAACTAATCTAATCTGGCAACTTCTCAATTCCTAATTTAGTAAAGCAGAACAAACCCCAAATGGAAAGAAAACTACCCAGCAAAGTATGTAATAATTACAACTGCTCTAGTTTAAAACAAAACAAATTTAAAAAGATCCTGAAGCTCTTTCAATAACCTCGTAGTTGTATAACCTGTACGAAGGATAGTTCATCTTTATCCCTACTAATGGTCACTGTTCCAATATCCGCTTAGAAGACACAATGCCACCTACAAAATCTGACTTTACTTAGAGAATTCGTTGCACTTATTGACTTAATAGGACCATTTCAATCCAACTTTATTCAGAAGTCAAACCAACTGTGTAGGTTACCTGGCTGCCAGCCAAAACACATAACCTTTATCCCCTGTGTGTCTGTGTACAGAGATCTCGTCCCAATAAAGAAGATACTGAAGAAGTACAAACTAGCAGACTTTCATTTTTCAACCAAACTTAACACACGAGAAATACAGACTTACCTGTCAAATATAAAAAGGCTTCTTTAACTCAAAGTCACGTCTGGAAAATCTTCATCCTGGGAATATTTTTATTTCTTCTTCACTGAAAACAAGTATAATTAAGGGGTGTGTGAACCTTTAAGATCGAAACTAAAATGAAACTGAAATCACCTGTTAGTCATACGTAGGATTTCCTAATCCAGAGATAACAGAGTCCACATCACTGTGACTACAGTTCACCCCTTTATAACTATCACATTGGAAGAAGGGATTCTGTGCCTCCTTTTATTGGTTGACAAAGTTACAAGCTTTTACTCTATTATCAATTAAGTTTTAAGAAAATACAATTTGCCTCACAGGATATCCAAGTGGACAATTCACGTGTGAAAAGGAAAGAGATTCTTGAATTTGAAATACTCTAATAAAGAATTTACAACATATCATTAATGGAGCCCTACCTACTTTTTCAAACCTATATACCTTCTGAAACCTATGCCCCA